>NW_024349799.1:8917069-8956553 GCF_902729225.1 Pteropus medius | reverse complement strand
GTACTGGTCCATTTCTTCTAGGTTATTAAATTTGGTGTCATATACTTTTTCATAGTATTCTTGGATGATCCTTTGTATTTCTGTGATGTCAGTTGTAATATCCCCTCTTTCATCCCTGATTTTGTTAATTTGTGTCCTTTCTCTTTTTTCTTTAGTGAGTCTAGCCAGGGGCTTGTCAATTTTATTAACCTTCTCAAAGAACCAGCTCTTCGTTGTATTTATTTTTTCTATCATATTTTTGTTTTCAATTCCATTTATTTCTGCTCTAATTTTGATGATTTCTTTCCTTCTGCTGACTTTAGGTCTCATTTGTTCTTCCTTTTCTAGTTTTTTAAGAGGAAGCATTAGGTTGTTTATTTGGGCTCGCTCTTGGTTTTGGAGATAGGCCTGTAATGATATGAACTTTCCTCTTATGACCGCTTTCGCCGTGTCCCAAAAGTTGTGCTATGTTGTGCTATCATTATCATTCATTTCTACGTATCTCTTGATCTGTTTTTATTTCTTCCCTGACCCAGCTATTCTTCAGTAGCATGTTGTTTAATCTCCATGTATTTGTGGTTCTTCCTGCTTTCTTTTTACAGTCGATCTAGTTTCAAAGCATTCTGATCAGAGAATATGGTTGGTAAGATTTCAACCCTCTTATATTTGTTGAGGCTATTTCTGTGTCCCAGTATGTGGTCGATTCTTGGGAATGTTCCATGTGCACTAGAAGAATATATAAGCAGCTGTTTTGGGATAGAAGGCTCTGTATATGTCAATTCTGTGCAGTCGGTCTAATGCGTCGTTTAAGGATGTTATTTCCTTATTGATTTTCTGTTTGAATGATCTGTCCATATCCGACAGTGGGGTGTTTAGGTCTCCTACTATGATAGTGTTTTGGTCTGTTTCTCCCTTTAGTTCTGTTAGTAATTGCTTTACATATTTTGGGCCTCCCTGATTAGGAACATAGATATTAATAAGTGTTATGTCTTCTTGGTGCATGATTCCCTTTATCATTATGAAATGTCCCTCACTATCTTTCTTTACCTTTTTTATTTTGAAGTCTGTTTCATCTGATATTAGTACCGCTACTCCTGCTTTTCTCAAACTGCCATTTGCTTGAAATATCATTTTCCACCCTTTCACTTTGAGTTATATTTGTCTTTGGAGCTGAGATGTGTCTCCTGGAGGCAGCATATGGTTGGGTTTGGTTTTTGATCCATTCTGCAACTCTGTGCCTTTTTATTGGTGAGTTCAGTCCATTTACATTTAGGGTGATTATTGAAATGTGAGGTCTTCTTATAGCCATTTTATCTTTTGCTTTCTGGTAGCTCGGTGTTTCCATTGCTCCCTTGTCCTTGTGTTTCCGTTTTCTTTATTTTCGTTGGCTTTTGTGGGTTTTGCCTCTGGTTCTTCTTGTTTTGTCATATACTTCAGTTCTGAATCTTTGGTGTATGGTTACCATTATGAATATGAAAAGGATAGTTATATATATACAGTCATCGATTTTCTTCAATGCGTGCCTTATCTCCATTCCCCTTTATGAATCTGGATCTTTGAATCCTCCCCTTTTCAATCATTGTTATCTCAATTTGTCCCTATGTATGCTGAACGTTCATTATTATCTTGCTATAGCAATTCTCTTCTTATTTTTTAAGCTTATCATGCCCTGTTCTTAGTAAGGTTGCACTCCACTGATTCTATTTGCCTGAGTCACTTTACTCCTAATTATGTTTTTTTGGTTGGGTTTTTTTTTTTTTTTTTTTTTGACCCTTTCAGTATTTCCTAGTGCAGATCTCGTGTAAGTTTAGATTATTCCCTCAATGTCTGGAAAGGTCTTAATTTTTCCTTCATTTCTAAAGGAGAGCTTAGCTGGATACATTATTCTAGGCTGATAGTTCCTTTCACTTAATAGTCTAAATATTTGATTCCATTCCTTTCTGGCTTGTAAGGTCTGCGCTGAGAAGTCTGATGATAATCTAATGGGCTTTCCTTTATAAATTACCATTTTCTTCTCCCTGGCTGCCCTGAGAATTCTTTGTCATTGATTTTTGATAACTTTAATACAATGTGTCTTGGTCAAGGCCTTTTTGGGTTGAGAGAATTAGGTGTTCTCTTGACTTCTTGAATTCCAGGCTCCAACTCATTCCTTAGATTTGGGAAATTCTCATCCACTATTTGTCTGAAAATGCTTTCTAGTCCCTGCTCCTTTTCCTCGCCTTTGGCAATGCCCATTATTCTCATGTTTCCTCTCCTGATGGTATCAGCTAGTTCTTGTATTTTTCATTATTTTTCATTCTTTGGATCCTCTCTTCTTCCTTCTGATTTATTTCTAGATCTGTCTTTGATATCACTGATCCTTTCCTCCATTTAGTCGACTCTATTTCCCAAGCTTGCTATTTCATTTCTCAACTCTTGCAGTGCGCCCTTTATCCCCAGAAGATCCATTCTGTTCTTTCTGAGAGTTTCAATCTCCTTGCTAAAGAACTCATTCTGCTCCTCTAGTTGTCTTTTCAATTTCTGAAATTGTTGATATGACTCGTTTCGGAACTCACTGAGTTTTTTCAGAAGTACCTTCCTGAATTCTCTGTCATTTAAGTCGCACGTTTCTATGTCTGTAAGCTTATTTTCTGGAGATTTTTCTCTTTCTTTCTAAGATGCCTGGTCATTTTGGTTGTTCATGGTGTTTAATGAACTATTTCTCTGCCTGGGCATTAATGGAAGTGTATCCTGCTGTTTTTCCAGAAAGAAGATTTATTATTATATAAAGGTCTCTCTTTAGCCTCCTGCAAAGAAGGCGCTTTTCTTTTGGTTTCCAGTAGGTGGCATCTAAGCCTCTTAGATCTCTACTTTATATAAAGCCTAATAATGCCTTTTTTATTTTCTTGTGATATTTAATCACGCTCACTACCCTCAGTTTCAGTCCCTGTCAGTGTCAGCAACAGTCTCCGCAGATTCCCTTGGGGCTCTGTGGTGTTCGGTCTCAGATGGTACGGGGGGAGGAGCCCCCTGGGTTGGGGGTTGGGGCTGCAGCTCATCCTTGGTTTTGCAAGCGCGGCAGGTAAAACTCAACTGTTGTTTTTCTGCCATCCCGCTTCTCTGCCTTTTGCCCTGATGACAGCCCTGCCACCAGCCGGCTGTGTGGAGCTCACAGCTTTCCCAGACAGGGCTGTTCAGGGAAATCACTGCTCCTTCTCCCCTCCTCCTCCTCCTACAGGGAGCTCCGGAGGCTGCGAAAGGCAGCTTTTTTATTTCTCCCAGTCCACCACCCAGCACCCGGGGTTCTGACCTGTGGTAGTTCTTATGCACAGATCCCACGCTCAGACGTGCTGGTGTGCAGTTTAGGTGGTTTTAGATGTTCAGCCTATTATTGTTTCAAGGGGAGAGATCTGAGGATGTCTCTCACTATGCCATGTTTCCCAGAATCCTCCCTAGATTCTTTTAAAAACTAACCCAGCGCTAATAGGGCCACATCTTCATCCAATGGAGAAAGCAGAGTAAGTGCCTAGGCACCCCAAAACCAAACCTCTGGCCACCACTTAGGTGTTCCAAAAGCCTGCCTCTCCAAAGTGCTCCATCATAGTTAACTTGTTTTTAAAGCCAATCTAATGTGATAATTACCACCCTGGAGCTTACCCCTGGAGAAGTACAAAGGAGGCCCACAGAACCCAGGCAGGAGGACTAGGGAAGCCTCCCCAGAGGGAAGAAGAGGCTGCACTTCAGCTGTGTGGAGCAAACCAAAGGAGCGAGGTGATGGGGTGAGGGTGGAGATGAGCAGATCAGGCAGGGGAAACAGTGTGAGGGAAGATGTGCAATAGAGAGAGCACTTGGCACACTCGAGGAATTGCCAGTAGCTCCATTTAAAGCGGGAAGATCATCAACCAGGGCCTCACTCTCTCACTTTCAGGTAAAATGATTTCAGGGGCGAGTAGATGAGGCTCAGAGAGACCCTCTCAGGGGGGTTCATGACCTTTTTGTGTTGTGGCTGCCTTTAACCATCTGGAGAAGCTTATGGGATCCTGCCTTCGAAAGCATAAAATAAAGTACAGCTGGTCCCTAACTTATGATGGTTCAACTTATGATTTTTTGGCTTTATTATGGTGTGAAAACAACACACATTCAGTAGAAACCATACTTGAAATTTTGAATTTTGCTCTTTTCCCAAGCTAGGGATATTCAATACGAATCTCTCATGAATAGCAGTTCCCAGTCAACCATGTGATCATAAGGGTAAATAACTCATACTCTACAGTGTATTCATTCTGTAAGATGATTTTGCCCAACTGTAGGCTAATATAAGTGTTCTGAGCATTTTTAAGGTAGGCTAGGCTAAGCTGTGATGCTCAGTATGTGATGCATGCTGACTTACAATATTTTCAATTTACAATGAATTTTAGGGACATAACCCCATTTTAAGTTGAGGAGCATCTGTATGTAGAATTGCAAAGGAAACCATTTACAGCAAAGTAGTTATTATCAAAAGATTTTTTGAATAAATGTGTGCTATAGTAATATATGCACCTCTTTATCAATGCATTAAATGACAAGATCTAGTGGCAGGAAGTAGTGCTGAGAAAAAAGTTGTTTTCAAGATATTAAACAACTGTAACATAATATGAAAATGCCTATGATTTCTATTAGTGACAAATCCCAAGTACTGCTAATTCTACTGTCATTTGTAATAAGGGAAATATTCAATTGCAGTTAAAGGTTAGTGAACATAAAGATGTAACTTTTCACATCCAAGTTCACAGACTCTGTCCTCCCAAAATTCTCTCCGCAGTCCCCTCAGATCTTCAGGATGCCAGGATCCCCAGCCTTAAAGGAAGACCTGGTTTTATTCTCAAAGCACAGTGGTTAAGAGCCTCCAAGCCAGACTGCTTGCTCTACTACTGCTGCAGGACCTTGGGCAAGAAATCCCACCATCCAGTGCCTCAGTTTCCTTACGGTCACGAGAATCAAATGAGCTAATACATAAAGCAGTTAGAATTGTGTCTGGCACAAAGCAGATAATCAATAAATGAGTTAGCTGTTTTCATTCTTATTGCCGGCCCCCAAAGACAGTGGGAAGAGAGATTTGCAGAGGGGGGCATTATTTACTAACTGAAGTCATGTTAATAAGCACATGAAGCGCAATTAGCAGAGTTATTTCAATTTTGAGGTTTGCTCGACTATAAAAGCCTCACATTTGTCCTCCGTTTTCTCTGCTAATTACAATTGCTGCCGTCCATCGCAGCTGCTACATGACGCCCGTGTTGGCTGCATCTAGAGTTGTTGTTAAGGAGGCATAATGGTGCATGCTGACTAATTGGCAATCATGCCCAGGAAAATGGAGTCAGGCATTGGAGGCTGGCCAGGAAAGGGCCCTAAGACCCCAAGCTGCACAGCTCCGGGGTGCCCCCAGGCTCTTACTTACCCTCCCAAGCTGCCCCATAGGACTAGGCTATGAAGGGTGTAAGGATAGGAATGCTGAACTAGGAGGCCCTGGGAACCATGGCTGGGGTCAGCCCTGCCTACTATATCTTGCTGTGTGACCATGACTTAGCCTCTGAACATCTCTGGGCTGCACTTTAATCATTTATAAAATGAAGGCAAGGAGGAGGTAGGTCTAGATGCTCTCTAGGGTCCTTCCAGCTCCTGCCTACCCTATTATACTTTGATTTTTGATTTTCAGTTTGATTATCCCATGGTAGGTTCTCCTTGAGTTCCCCAGGCAGTTCTGCCCCAGTCCCCTTGGGGCATCACAGGCTGCCTGAGGGTATAGAAGTACGGGGGCGGGGGGAGATTGGCAGAGATAGTGGTGTTCACCAAACATTCCATCTGGAACCCCACACTTCCCCATTTCCATGCAGTTAAAAGAGGCCATATGGCTAGTTCTAGCCAACAGGCTGTGGGCGGAAGTGATGTGTATGACTTCCAGGGCAAAGCACAGAAAAGCTAGTATGTGACCACTCTGCAGTCTTTTCCTGTGTTGTGACCAGGAAGGCCTTGTGGTAAGATAGTGGAATTGAGCTGAGATGGAAGCAGCCCAGATTGCCAAATTGCCACTTGGAGGACACACCTAGCAGACTTTGCAGAGGTAAGAGGTACACCTTAGTTGTGTTATGCCATTAAGATTTTCAGGCTATGGTTACAAAGAATAACTCTGTCTCTCTTGCCTCATATAGTTATTTTCCCAAAAGTATTCAAATGATGGGTTTTTTTTAAAAAAAAAAATGAATTTAGGAGGTAACTGCTTCACAGTACTAATAAGAGAGGTATACTATAGCAAAAGAGAATGGACTTTCTAACAATGAAGCAGCTCAACAACGAGATGAGTAATCCTCCCAAAGTCCCTTCACTGTGCTCCCCATGACCCTTCAAGTGGGGAGCTTAAAATCACAGAAATCTATAAGCAGTCTCAACAGTGGGGACCACGGTAGAGAGTTAAGAGACCAGACATGTTCAGGTACCCAAAACGGAGTTCTCGCTTGGTAAGTTACAAAGAAGAAAATGGGTCTAGTGATAGAAGAATCATGCAATGAATTTAAGAAATTGAGAAGGAAGTGTTTGGGTGCTGGTTTTACTCTGGGGCCCCTCTATCGAGAGGCTATTAAAGAATTAAGAACAATTGGGTTTTCCTCCTTCCCAGTTGCAGATTTACACCCCGAGAGGTTTCCCCTTTCCTTCTCCTGGAGGGGACTCTACAATGTGAGAAAGGTGTTGCACCAACCCCTGGGCATGATCCTTTCTCATCTCTACAGGGTGAAAGGATCCTACCAAATTCACAATTCGCTTTTTTAAAAAATCACCAATTCCTTGAGTTAGGGAATAATTATTGATTGTTCCGATCCTAAATAAACAACCTTAGCATGAATCATGAGTCTAACGCAGCAGAGAATTCCAGAGTCATGGGAATCCTAAAGCTAAAGCTACAGAACAATCCTAGGGGGGAAAAAAAAAACCAGGAAAATGGGTCACCCGTCTGCTTGGCCATCAAGGCCTCACCCACCAGGGGGCCATTGGCTGCTTCTTCTTGGGGATGCCCAAGTGAGCAGACCCCCAGCCATCCCCTCTCCTGGTGCTTCTGCTTCATGCCCCCCACAGCAGAGTTTGCAAGCCAGCTATCCCCATGCCGCGAATAAATAAATAAAGAGCATGACTTGTGTTTGAAGGACAAATGCCAAGTTTCCTCTCTGGGGCCCTCTCTCAAACCTCCGTATATCACCTCCACATGACCAGGTCGTCAGGCTTGCCACCCCAGAGCTCTGCTTGGCTGTGATAAACGCAAGACAACAAATTTCCTACGCCCTCAGGCCCTGCAATCAGGGAGAGAGGAGTGGAAAAATCCATCCAAGCCATTCCGGGATTTATGTTTGAAATTGTTTTCCTTTGTCAGGGGAGAAAACAAGCAGATGTTCCTAAAGGTGAACCCTGTAAATCAGGGCAGGTGTGTTGGTGCACCATGCCCTTTTTGGCAACTCAGCTGGATTTGGGTTTGGCACCAACACCTGAGCATGCACACTGAAACACACACATCTAACCACCTCCTTTTGACTTCCCTACATCTTAACTCTCTTTGAATCAGCCTCAACCCCTTCTCCAGGAAGGCTTCCCAAATCATGCTCATCTATTTCCCAGCCCTTCAACTCAGGCTCTGGCCCTTTTTCAGCCCCCAATGAGTTTAGGTCATTCTTTAATTGTTTATTTATCTTCATTCCATGAACACTAGCCCAGGAAGTCCTAGAGTGCTGATCCCCTCCATCATCAGACCAGGAGCTCTCCCGAGGCAGGACACACCCTTTCCATCAATCCAGGCACTCCTACAGACAGAAAACATGCCCCTCACCCAACTCTAACCCTTTAGCATGTCAATTCACCCTACTTTAGAAAGCAGGAGGAGTCATGTGACTGCACCATCTAAAGCAAGGGTTCTAAACAAGGGAAGATATCACGAAGTCTGAAAGTATATGCGAAATGTTTACATATACCTTCAGTTTTCTGGAAAGAGGGTCCATAGCTTTCAAATGATCCTCAGATGGATTGGTTTAGAGCCAGAGTGAGACCTCTGAAAGCATCAAGTGCTGAAAAGACTGTGGCACTGTCCTACCTGCACCCACATGCTCTTAGCATGCTAAGTCTCCTTATAGGGTGTCTCCGGCACCCCCAGTTGCTTGACTCATGACCACCCTGTGTAATGAAGTGTATAGTCTAATTGCATCCCCTAATGATAGCCCTTAGCCACCAGGAGACAGGTGCAGAGGCGAAAGGGAATGCCAGGGAACTGGAGCTGGGGAAGGGGGCAAAGGTTCCATCCCATTCTCATACCTGTAGAGGACTGAGAGAAGGGGAGGACTAGAGATTTAAGGATCCTGGGAATAGGGGAATGCTGGGGTAAGGAGGCGTGCCTAGGCCCCTGGGACCATAGAGGCAAGCTCTCAGAAGGAGTTCTCTAGCCACCAGATCTTTCAAACAGAATATTCTTAAATAGTTCTGTACACAGCTCACCACTCTTGGAAGGAGATAGGATTTGTCAGGGCAGAGGCCAAGCAGGCAGAGATTTGATGGGAAGGGCTGTGCCCTGAAAGGCTGGACTCCTGGGCTCCACCACCAACTTCCTATATGACCCCGGTAAGCCAGGACCCCTCTCTGGGGTCTACAATTCGGGATTTGCATTCAGGCTTATTTATGCAACAAATGATGCATGCTAACTAGGAGCCAGTCCCTGAATTAGGTCTTGGGAATGGAAAGTACAGGTGAGACCAGGAGATGACTAAGAAAGACACAGGTTCTGCTCTCAGGGGGACTGCAGTCTAGCAGAGAAGTTAAGGTAATAATAATAATAGTTAACAGGTATAAAGCGCCTACTGTTTACCAACCAAAACCCTAAAAGATAGATGCTAGTATTATCCCTATTTTACAGATGAAGAAAATGAGACTCAGAGAGGTTCAGTAATTTGCCCGAGGTCACACAACTAGTAAGTAGCAGAGCCAGGATAAGAGTAAAGACAAAATACAGTGGGTATTCAGGGGATGGAAGGTTTGCTGGACAAGGTGGCTTCTGACCTGAGCCTTTGAAAGACTGGGGCGATTTGGACTCACGATCATTTAGGAAAGGGGGAATAAGAAAGCTAGTCACTGAAAATTCCAACAGCATTTGACCTCTGTTCTCTGCCAAAACACCAACCACTGCCCCAGAAGAGCAGCAGAACCCAGGACAGCCTCTGAACAGCAGCACTAATGGAGGGTGCAAGAAGGATGAGTGGCAAAGTATACATTTCAAGTGAAAATGTAGGTTGCCAAGTATATATTTCAAGGGAAAAGGCAGGTATGATGTCATTTTTGTAGGGGAAGGGGAATATCTTCACATAAGCCTGCAAGGCTATACACCCAAAGTAGAAGGGAAGAGGTAGGGAAAATAAAAACTTCCCAAACCAAATCCTGGTTAAGCTTCTAGAAATGGGGCAAAATGGAAAACCCAGGAAACAGCATGGCAGTTGCCAACAGACCAGGGAGGAAGGATGAAGGAGTGCATACTGCACACGTGGGGGAGGGGAGGGCAAGCACCACACTGTACCCCCAGCACCCTAAGAATTAAAACCCCAATCGTGACCCAGGAACACAAGGAACACTGTGCAGCCATAAACTTCAATGTTAGGGGAGATTTTTTTTTTAACACTTGTGAGCATTTAATGAACTTCCCTCCCTGTGGTTTCAAGCTACCAGAACACAGCCCCTCCCCCTACCTCCACCTTTAATCTTCTCCTCAGCTCTTCTGCTGAAGAATTTGGCTTTCATGATGACAGGCTGCTTTGGGAGTTTCCCCTCCCCTTAGAACTCACCACATCAATGATAGGTGCAGTTCCTGTCTTGTTTTTGGCAGCATTTACCTGTATCTACTCACTGATCAAGGTCCACAGTTGATCAAGGTTGGGCAGGAGCTCTAGCTCCTCTTTAAGTGCTAATGCCTCATACCAG
This sequence comes from Pteropus medius, assembly GCF_902729225.1. Taxonomy (NCBI): domain Eukaryota; kingdom Metazoa; phylum Chordata; class Mammalia; order Chiroptera; family Pteropodidae; genus Pteropus; species Pteropus medius. Next base: position 8,946,617 of record NW_024349799.1, on the reverse strand, counting down.
CTTTCCCAAAGTAACCTGGGTGATATTTGTCGAAGTCGATCCTGTGGTGATGCATGCCACCAGCATTACCTCGGCCTCCCGGGTGCTTCCGGTGCTTCCAGTGCTTGCCCATGCAGCCGTGGCCATGGCTCACGTGGCCCCGAAGTTTCTGAGTCTTCCTCAGTCTGGATGGCACGTCCGCGGCCAAGACGAAAGAGCAGGGAGGATATTTTTTGACATGGAAAAATGTTCACATATATTTCTAGTGAAAAGGCCGGTTGCAAAATAATATGTATATGATGCCATTGGGGGAGGCACGGAATATCTTTATATAAGTCTGGAAGGATATACATCCAAAATTTCAACAGTGGTTATCTTCAGGCAGTAGATAGTAGGTGACTTTTATATTCTTTACACTTACCTATATATTCTAATTCTTCTACAATAACAGGCATTACCTGTATAATTTTTTACGGTTTTTTGTTTTTTGTTTTTTTAATAAGGTAACTATATCAAGGACTTTGGCAGAGTAGTATGGGCAAGAAAAGAGATAGGCCAGCCACTTGGGTGCAGGGAGCAGAGAGGATGGAGGGTAAGAGCTCAGCCAGGATGGAGGTTGGGAGGATGGGAGGAGCTCAGCCAGGATAGGGGTGGGAGAGGATGGTGGGGAGCTCAGCAAGGATAGAGGGAAGGAGGACTGGGGGTAAAAGAGCTTAGCCAGGATAGCAATGGGAGAGGATGGGGGTGGGGAGCTCAGCCATAAGGCGGGTGGGGCTGGCAGGGTATTTTTCTGACAGGGCAAAGGACCTATTATGAATATTAGTTTGTGGGGGTCCTGTCTCCTCCATCTTCTGCCCCCCAGTCTCCTCAGGGTCCAGAGGTCTTCTCAGCTCCCAGAAGTGAAGAGTCTAGTCTGGAAAACTACAGCTGACTAATAGAGGGCAGAGGGGAAGGGATAGAGGGCTAAGTGTGAGAGTTTTGAGAGGAAGACAGGCCTCATAGATGAAAGTAATCCTGGCATGGAGCAGGGCCCAGGGTGATGGGAGAGGCAGCCTGGAGGGTTAGTCCAGGTTACCACTGAGTGCTACACCCCGCTGGCAGCTTTAGAGCTTGCTATGGTAGGGACTCCTATGGAGCTCTTGATCTGATAGGAAGAAGGGGAAATTTGATGAGCCCTAGGCTAGGGAGGAAGTGGAAGGTGAACTGGGCTTTCTGGCCTTCTACGAGAGCAAGCTAGGAAAGACTGAGCAGAAGCACAGTGGTGACGGCCTGGGTTATTCCCTTTGCCCCCGTCTGTTTCCTCTCTATCATTAGCAGTAAAACCCTTAAAACAGCCAGTACTCTCCTTAACTGGGTAATTATCAGAGCTTCCAAAACATCCATAGGCTGCCTTTAAAGGTATTGAGCTTTCTGTCCCTGGAGGTTTTCAAACAGAAACCAGGCCACCATCCTGTTCTCAAGGGTTATTCACCAGAAAGAGATCCTCTGAGTCAATGAAAGTAGGGTTTTAGAGGCAGTGGCTGGGAAGAAGATGTCTGGCTAAAAAAGAAATTGGTGAAGGCATTCACCATGCCTTTCCCAAGTCCTCACAGACTAGCGTCTGAAGGACACTTTGTCTGCAGGTGTGCCCAGCAGGGATTCCAGGCTCTAAAAAAGATCCCCTGCCCTTGTGTGCCCTCTGCTTTGGTAGAAGTGGGTATGTGTGGTCTGCTCTGCTGGACATGCCTCTCAGGTTGAGGGCCCACGAGGAGAGAACGAGAGAACATATACAGGGAAGCAGAAGGTCACAAGATCAAAGGGAACTTTGTAAATTGAAACATCACACCCATTCTACTAGTCTTTCAGCGAGTGCATCAAGGTGACAGCACAGAGATATTCAGTGAGCATATAACAGTGCAGGGAATTAAGGGAAACATCATTGCTGCTCATAGATACGGGAGAATCAACAAAGATAAAGAGTAAAAGCTATAAAAACATGGGTAGGTCATGCAAAGTGAACAACTGATAATAATGTAGTCATTACCTTTGATATGCAGCCTACTAACTATTCTATTTGTTGTTAAATGGGGAGGATTTATAGGGAAGCAGACTTATGCTTGCTCAAAGGAAGAATTCCCTGGTAATTGGGGCTGCCCAACAGTGGGATCTGTTGCTCAGGGAGGCCATGAGCTCTCCATCCAGAAATATTCAAGCAGATGCGGGCAAGAGGGAGGGCTAGCTAGCTGTGCCCCTTCCTATGCCTCTGAGATTCACTCTCCGCCTTCACCCTGCTCTCGCCCCTGGAGGCTGGCCAGCATAGACTCATCATAGGCTCCAAGTCCCCCTGACATCTGGTTGGGTCTGGCCAGTGGAAGACCTGACAGGGCATGGGAGAGAGGAGAGGTACTTACTTCTCAGGTCCCTCCTTGCAGAGCCACCCTTCACAGCCCAAGGAGGGATATAGTCAGGGAATGAATAGCTGTTACTACCCTGAGGTACTACACTGCCCCTTGTGGTTTCCCTACACTCTGCCTACACCTCTGTAAATTGTTCCTTTATTAAAAACCTCCTGGAATTATCCTAATGTGAATGTATCATCTGTTTCCTGCTGGGATCCTGGTTGATACACAGAGGTTCCTAATCAGACAAAAAAAAAATTAAACTACATACCCTCTCTATATCATACAATTAATTCAGCAGTTCCATGAAATGCGAGTCATACTCATTTTGTCATAGGCTTTATTTCATTACAGTACTATACTTTATGTTATCAGCTATATCAGATGTGACTATGGCTCACAACCTCCAAACCCACCACTGACCACGCCCACTTGTCTACAGACGGGGAAGCTGAGGCCTCCTAGAACCTTGCCCAAGGTCACAGCCAAAAAACGGGAAGCCAGGAATCCAGGATCCCACCCCAGGTGTCTTCCCTGAATGGAGCAATCTAAGTGGCCCCAGCCATCCTGTCCTGTCCCCTTCCCACAAATGAGGCAGCTGCTCCTTCTCTCCCCAGTCCCCTTCCTTCCCCATTCCCTGGTGGGAGAGGCCCTTGGGAAAAATGATGAGGTTTTTATAACATTTTGTGGTAAGCACTTAATAACTCTCCAGGCTATAGATCTAGCTTCACATGGGCTGGGGATAATTCACAGTAAAATATGACTTTTCATTTATCACATTGACATCTAATAAATACTTTCTAGTGAAGCTTGGGCACCAAAGTGGGGTAAAGTGAGCAACCATCAGATGAGGTTCTTCAACTGAGTGTTGGGATTCGGGTCCATGGCAGGTTGACTCAGAGGCTGGGCAAACCTGAGTCTCGGGGGTCCAGAACCCTGGGACCAGAGATGTTCATGATGTAATGGGAAACTCCTTCAGGATTATCAGCCAGTGTGGCACCTCAGTTCTCCCACAAGCCTTACCACCATTTCTGGAAGATCAAGAACCTCCCTCCCGGAGCCAAACATTCCCAAAGGCCAGTGGAAGCTGAATCTAAACTTCCTCCACTCTCACATCTGGCTCTCTCTGACTTGTCTTAAAGAGCTTCTCATCCCCACCTCCCCTTCCATCACCTCCTCCCCATCCTCACTGATATTGAGCTCATAATTGGACATTTGGGTTGTTTTCCAATTTTTCACAATTAGATCATAATCATAATAGCTCCCATTTATTCTGCATCTACCATGGATCAGGAGCACTTGCTCATTTAATTCTCAAAAACCCCGTGGCATTTTCACCACCAGCTCACAGTGGATGGCGCTGATACTCAGAAGGCTGAGTGATTTTCCTAAGATCATACTGTGATTACATGGTGGCCTCAAACCAGATCTGGTCATCTACAACTCCCATTGTCTTCACTGCTATGTGTCTTAGGTTGGACTCCCCCAGAGCAGGTCCTGAGACAAGGCCTGGAGTGCTTATGAGGTGACCCAAGGAAGAATCGTTACGAGAGTGGAAGCAATGAAGCCAATACAGATTGTCCTATGAGCAGGCTACCACAGAGGGCAACCAGGGTCCTCTGGGGACAGTACAGAACACGATCCTGCCCTACAAGTGAGGGAGATGGGGTTTACATCCACCAATTCTTATCAGTCGCTAGTGAAAGTTGTTGATTCACCCTGCTGAGATGGCTGAGCCAGTTTCATAGCCAGAGAAAGCCTTGGGGCGAGCCTCAGATTGCAAACTAGCAGTTGGCAGCCATCGGGTCCACATGCATGAAAATGATGAGTGCCAAGGAGGCATAGGCAGAGCACCACTGGCTTCTGCCTCCCTACTCAAGCCTCCACTCAAACCCCTGTCATTACCTGCCTGGACAAATACAGTAGTCATCTAACTGGTCTCCCTAGTTTGGTCTTGCCCCATCTGACATGTCCACCAGCTCTAGTGGCCACATGTAACTAGAAGTCTTCTGGCCTAAAAAGGAAGAGGTATGGTAGATGTTTACATGATGGTGAGAGGCTGTGTGATGGGCACATACCACCATCACCAGGGATGTTCTTCCCTCTCCTTAAGAGCTCTGACTCCAAGACAAATGACCTGGCCCGTGTCCAAATGTAGAGACAAGGGATCAAAAAAAGGATGACTGGCCAAGGACCATCAGCTAACTTGACTGAGCTGCATCCATGCAGAGAGCCAGGGCTCTGGGATGCCATTCAAGTTATTTCCACCTGGAAAGTTGACTTTTCTGGTGATATCCCATGATGTTATAGGAAAGGTCACTAGGGGGCACACATACCTCAGTTCACATCCTTGCTCAGCTACTTGCTACTATGTGACCCAGTGCGAGGGACATTTTTGCTAAACCTGTTTTTTTTTTTTTTTATCTATAAAAGGAACAAAATAGTCCATGCCACAGCAAGTTGCAGAAAGAGAATAGATAAACTCAGGCAAAGTCCACAGCCCAGTGACCAACACGGAGTTAAGCACCTCTTTTCCTCCTTACTTTCTCTCTGGCCTGGAGAGTCAAAGGTGACTTCCTACCATCTGGACCCAAAGACCCTGTACATGGATGGTGTGGAATCTTCCCTAAGAGCCCACGCAAGAGGAAATCCTGGGAGGGGCGGTTGAGCATCCTGCCTCTCTGAAAACTTCTGAGATGAGCAATACCCATGCATTCTCCCCCTGCTCTCTACACTCCCCTCCCTGCCTGGCCCTAGGTCAAAAAAGGGACCAGATGAATCCCAAAACCATCATTATTTAACTCCATGAATTCAGGAATTCTCTCAGGTCCTGAGTGATCCTCACGACTTCACTGTTCTTATGGAGTAGAATGTCTGTGAATCCATTTTTCAGATGAGAAAGCTGAAGCTCCAAGGGGATGATAGCTCTCCAAAAACCACTCAGCAGGTTTATGGAAGAACAGGGACCTGGGTCATGAGACTGCTTCCCCTGGCCTTGACCCATGGGCCACCCTGCCCCTAACACAGCTGATAAGATAGGTGAGTGAACAGTGATTTGCCTCCAGGAGCCGGAGACACTTTCCAACCCACTTCCCACTCCAAATTTGAAGCAAAGAGGAATAAACAATTTACGGCATTTCTCTCCTGTCGAAGTGGATTTCTTACTTACAAAGGATATACAGGTTTCTGAATAATTAAGTACAATACTCAGCTTCCGAGGCTCAAGATTCCAAAAGGCACAGAAAAGCTAAGGGAGAAATTTTCCATCAGCAACTGAGCCAGAGTTTGAGAAATTTGGTCCTCCCATCTTAGGACCAGACAGATCTGAGCTCCACCCAGGACAAGAAGCCCAGGATTTAAACTCAGTGGTCTGCCTCCAAGCCTGCACTCTTAAGCCCTCTGCATTTCTTCCTCCTTAGAGCATTCAAGGTCCCTCTGAACCCCAAGGACTTCATGCAGCTCAACAACAATAGAGAAGCCTATGTGAGCATCTGCAGCTTTAATTTATAGAAGATGGGAAAGAACTCCTCTCACCCCTGCCCCTGCCTAAACAGAGAAAAGGGCAAGGGAAGAAGAGGAAGAGAGTTAAACAACTTTTTTCTGTTTTAGCCTCCCAGGACCATCAATGCACAGCTTCATAAATCACCGCAGGGCCAGGGAACTAAAATAGAGAGAATGGGCCCCCATTTACCACAACCCTCTGTGCAAAGAAACTCAGTGAGTTAGCACCCCTTTCAACACACACACACAGTCCCACCACCCTTGCCCTTTGCTCTGGGAACAAAGCCTCTACTCCAGAGGGCTTTCTCTCACCCAAACGTCACTGAAAGACCCCATGAAATGGTGGCTGGATAGGAATTTCAGGGACCAAGGCAGCACTCCCACCAGGGGCTCAAGTCACAACTACCCCTCCCCAAAGGCAAACACAGCAGCTTCCCACAGCTTCTGTCCAACCCTCAAACACTTCCCACTGAGGTCACAAACACCCTAGAGCTGCAGCTGCCTGAAAGGGCCTCCTGCAGCCAGTGAATCTGTCTCTAACTCAGAAGAGCCAAGTGGGTGAAACTTAGCAAAATTCTCATCCAACAACCTTGATTATACAGAGAAATGGAGACTGAAGAGTAGAAAGCCAGTCCCAGGTTATGAGACTCGTTAGGACAAAGCTAGGATGAGAACTGAATCTCCTGGTGCTCTCCCACTAATCATCCTTCCATCCTCCAGGGTGAACTATGTAATTGTCCCCACAGCACATGTGAGCTCTGGAACTAGAAGCTGAAGTGGTACAGGGCCTGCCAACTGCCAATAGCTCTTCCAGAGTGGGGCTGAAGGGCAAAGGTGGAAAGAGGCAGCCTGGAACAATGGAATTAACCCAGAATGTTAGCACAAGACAGACCTGTCTTCTCTTACCAACTGGCTATTACGTCAGTTATCTATTGCTGCACAATACTCCAAAACTTAGCAGCTTAAAACAACATATTATCTGTTTCTCTGGGTCAGGAATTTGAGTACAGCATAGTTGGGTCCTCTGAAAGCTATGGTTTCTCACAAAGCTGCAATCAAGGTGTCAACCTAGGGTCTGCAGTCTCATCTGACAGTCTGATTGGGGAAGAATCCACTTCCAAGTTCACTCTTGTGCCTGTTGTCAAGATTCAGTTTCTTGCGGGCTATCACAATGAGAATCTCAGTGCCTTGCTATATGGGCCTATCTCACACAGCAGGTTACTTCATCAAAGTGTACAAGCCAAGAGTGCAATAAAGAGTCTGCTAGGAGGAAGGAAGTCATAAGCTTTGGTAACTTAACCATAAAAGTGACAACCTATTACCTTTGCTGTATTCTGTTGATTAGAATCAAGTCACCAGGTCCAGCCCACACTGAAGGGGAGAAGATTACATAAGGGTGCAAATACCAGCAAGTAGAGATCACTGGGGGCCATCTTATACGTCTGCCTACTGCAAACTGTGAGTCCTTGGCCACATACCTTAACCTCTCTAAGTGTCAGTTTCCTCTTGTGTAATGGTAGAGACAGGAATACTGTATTCAGCATCAAATATGCAGTAGGTGCTCAAGAAATGATGGTTATTATCCTTCTAAGTGCTATCAATAGACTGGGAGACAGGAGAGGCATGTTGGGTTGCTGAATAGGCAGGCACACAGAGGAGAAAGGTGGATCTGGACACAGTGCAGGGACGGAGGACAAGGTATATGGGCCTTTCCAGTCAGACGGGGAGAAAAGATTTGCTTGTGAATAGAGGAAATTCTTTGCTTAGTTGGATTCCAGAGGCAGTGTAACAGGGAGAGTTTGGGGCAGAGAATAATGGAGGGACCTGCAGATGATAATCCAGGAACCCTGAGATTGAGCCACACAGATCTCCCCTTCACATTATAGCTTCAGAAGGAAGGCTAGGATTTCCTCCCTAAAGGCAGGGATTTGGAGTCCTAAGGAGCTAGTCTCCTCCAAGTAGATCTGACGGGAAACAGTGCTGCATCCAGCACTGGCCAGCCGACTGATTATGCAGGACGTTCCTAAATCGGATGTCTGCAAGTCAAGGGAGCCTGCATGTACCACCAACAAATGCTTGGTGAAAGGTGGTACCATGGTCTGTTAGGAACTGGGCCATATAGGAAGTGAGTAGTGGGCAAGCGAGCGAAGCTTCATTTGTATTTGCAGCCACTCCCCAGTGCTAGCATCACCGCCTCAGCTCCACCTCAGATCATCAGGCATTAGATTCTCATAGGAGCACCGGTCCCTGGTGCCAAAAATGTTGAGGATCACTACTTTAGAGGATTACAGGTGGATGTCAGGGAGCCATGAACCCTCTAAAATTATTTTTAAAATTGTATGTATGGCTACACGTTTTGTGGAAGGAGAGAAATGTGTTTACCACCCTAAACAGATTAGGATGGCAGATCCAGTCCAACTCTCCCATTTTACAGATAAAGAGACTGAGACCCAGGCGGTAGCAGGGACTCCTCCAGACCATACACCCATCCAGCAGGGAAGCCAGAGCGAGGACCCCATTTTCCGCTTTCTTGGGCAGACCTGAAACCCACCCTTCACCCACAGCTTAGGCTCTGCATCCTCCTAATAAAGTAGTGACATCTCTGAATGATGTTTAATTATTTTGCAACAGAATCGCCTTAATGGGCCGCATGAAACAAAGAATTTTTAATAAAATCTCATGAGCTCTGGGGGCCCTCTCCATGCTCCCCTTTATTTCTCCTGATCCCATGAAGATACAACATTTGTCACTGTTTCATTAAGAGCCACGGTGCCCCATATTATTTATGAGCTTGCTATTTATTGGAAATTGTATTTTTGAGGGGGAAAAAGGGGAGGGATGAAGTTTATTACAGAGAAGCCTTGGCAAGAAAATTTGTGGCATTTCAAAGTCCCCAAATCCCTGCTCCTATACAGACTGAACGAGTTCAGTCCCTAGATGTCAAAGCATGACCAGAAGTCCTACTCCAGGGTGGGACTATCCCAGGGCTCCTTAATATCTTTATTGTCCTCTTCAATCTAACCTGTGTCTGTTTTCTTTAAAAAAAAAACAAAAACAAAACCAAAAAACTATTTTTATTCAAAGTAATATAAGCACAAGGTTAAATACAGTATCCTGCTAAACTACTTCCTACTCCCAGCTCTGTTGGCCCTAGGGAGCCATATCTAACTTTTTTAAATGTCTCTCTTTATGTTTACCTCCATTTTTCTAAATAATATGCTTCTGTTGATATTTCTTGATTCATCAATTTTAGACCAATCTATTGACTTACTACTATAATAGATGAGGATTTATCTCCTTCACACCACCTGCACCCCTTCCTGCCATATCTCTATTTTTAGTTCTACTATTGGTTACCTCTGTGATCTCCCATCCTCTAAAGTTGCACTTTGTAAAAAAGAGAATCTGTACTTTGTAAAAAGAGGATATTAATACTTCTATCTTTCCCTTCACCTCATTTCTCCCGCTTTCATCTCCTAACTTCTGTCATCCATGCTTTTACTTTTATGTTGATAAAATTGATAATATTTACATTTATTCTGTAACCACATAGGTCTTTCAGATTGATTCTAAGAGTTGAAAATCACTGAAAAGTATTTACGTTATTGTGCCTAGGTAAAGACTACTCACTGTAGAGCCAAGTAGTGTACTATGGTTACACTTTTCTTTCAGATAGTGTGTGTGTGTGTGTGTGTGTGTGTGTGTGTGTGTGTGGGTGTGTGTGTGTGTGTTTATACGTTTCAAGTTATTTTACTTTATTCTTTTGTCCTAGTTGTCTTTATCACATGTCAACTCTCTTCCAGGTCTTTATAAACTGTATTCTATTCAGTCTCCCTTTCATCGGGGACCACCACCACAACCCTTGACCACTGGGGCCCTCTTGTTTCAGTCTGAACTAGCTGCTCTCCAGATCTGTTCACAGCTCTTACCCTGGAACTCATCCCTTCTCTTCTGAGTTCTATCTACAGCTTCTTGCTTTTCCAGTCTTCCCCTTTCCTGGTTCACTCTATCACATATTGTAACAAATCCTCAAGTTTCTTCCTTAAAAAGAATTTACGGTGATAAATTTTCTGAGTCCTTGCAACTTGAATGATGGGTTGGCTGAATATAGAAATCCTAGGTTGAAAATCATTTCTTTCAGAATTTTGAAGGTAGCCAATGTTGCTGATGAGAGTCTGATGCTAGTCTGTTGCTTTGTAAGAGACCTGATTTCCCTCTTGAAATCTTTAGAATATTCTTTTCTCATGTTTCTCTTCAGACTCACAATGATGTGAAAAATTGATGTAAACTCTTTTCATTTATTGTGTTGGGCACCAGTTTCTTATTTTGTTTAACTTGAAACTTACATGTCACTCTGTAACTTACATGTTATAAACTACACATATATCAAGTTACAAACATTTCCAATACCAAATGAGTTCCTTCATGCCTTCTCCTTAATAGCTCCCTTCTCACCACAGACTAGTTTTTTGAGTTTCATATAAATGGACTTTTATAGTATGTACCCTTCTGTGTCTGGCTTCTTTTGTTTAACATTATGTCTCTGCTATTCACCCATGTTGTTCCATGTAGGGTTTGTTGGTTCTTTTTTGCTGCTGTATAAGATTCTACTGTGTGCCTATACACAATTTATACCAATGATGGACATCTGGAATAGTCTCCAGTTGTGAACTACTATGAACAATGTTTCTGTAACATTCTTGTATATGTCTTTTGGTGGAAATAAGTATTCATGTTGCTTCAGTCTACATTTAGAGGTAGAATTGTTGGATCAGCGGGTAGGCATATATTTAGCTTTTTTAGATGCCACCAAACAGCTCTCCAAAGTGGTTGTACAGATTTAAACTACCAGCAGCAATGTCTGAGGGTTCCAGTTGCTTCCATTCTCAACAGTACTTTCACACCTTTTATTTTTGCCATTCTCACAGGGGTATAGTGGTATTTTACTATGGTTTTAATCAGCACTTCCCTGATGACTGATAATACTGAGCACCTCTGAATATCTTTATTGACCATTCTGTACTTCTTGTATTAACTCATTTTATTTTATTGACTTATTTTGTAAATCTTTTGCTCACTTTTAAAAGCAAAAGTTCCTCACTTTTTGGATTTGTAGGACTTCTGTGTACACTCTAGATGCACGTCCAAGTCGTTAGCTTGTCTTTCCACTCTCTTAATATTGTCTCTACTAAAGAGTTCTTAATTTTAATAGTTCATTTAGCAATAATTCATTTTATAGTTAGTGGTTTTGTATTCTATTTAAAAAATCTTTACCTATCCCAAAGACAGGAAGCTATTCTTCTGGGGATGTTTTTTCTCAAAACTTTCTTTTACTTTTCACATTTAGATCTATAATCCACCCAAAATTTATCTGTGTTGATGGTATGTGATCAGGATTAAGGTTCATTCCTTTTTCACGATTGCCTAGTATTAATAGGCCCTTTCGGTATATAGATTCAGATCTTCCGCTTTAAAAAATTATCTTGCATTATTTCTTGATAATCTTCGCCCCTCTGTTTTCTCTGTTTTTGAATTCTACCACTCAGATATTAGACTTTCTGGACTGTTCCTCTTGGTCTCTTCTTTTTTCTCTAATTTTTTTTCTGTCTTTTTCCTCTTTTATTTTACTTTCCGAGAACTTGCCTCAACTTTACCTTCCAATCCTCATACTGAATTTTATTTCAACAATAATATTTTTTATTTCCAAGTATTTTATCTTATTTTCCCATTGTTCTTGTCCCACAGCTCTGCCCTCCTTCTAGTTGTTAAGGGGTAGCTGCCCTTTTACATGGATCATTGTCACCACCCACAGAGCTCTCTGCACTGACATGGAGAGCTAAAACATTTAGCCTTGGTTGGAGTTCTAGTCAGGGACTCATATTCAGAGGTTCCACCTTTTTCCTCCATATTCCTACTTTTCATGTGTTCTTTCTTCTCATTCCCTTTCTCATTGTCTAAGGTCAGATTCTCTGGGGAGACAAACTCTGAAACAGAAATTTACACATAGGAAATATATGGAAGTTCCCCCCAGGATCAACACTGAGAAGGTGAATGAAGTAGAATTGGGTAGATGGAGATGAACTGCAATGCAGTTGCAACAAAACTCTGTCTGATCATAAAGACAGTTCTGGAGTTGGAATGGCCCACTAGAGTCATTTCTTCTTGAGCAAGTTGTCCTGCTCTGAAGAAGGAGCTAAGCCCCTTTTATATTTCCCTCCCCACAGTGACCAGTCATTAGATGCAGACCACCTCTGAAAGAGAGTGAGGACTTGGGTGAGGCAGCTCTTTTGTGGCTAAAGCAATCCCAGGAAACAATTCCACTGAGAGCCATTACCTGGGGGAACACATGACTGAGCCATGAAGGGGAATCTGGTACCACAGTATTCACTATACTCAGTTCTCTCTCCATCTCTATCCTCCTATCGTCTCCTTTGTTCTCCCTTCCCCTCCCCTCCTCTCCTCTATGAAACCAAGATCCTAAAACTCCCTCTGTATTAGACCTTATCAGAGAGTAATAAAGGAATCCACAGATTGCTATTCCCCCTGAGCCTCATAATGCCCTCCCACCTCACCTACATCTACCATTTGGAACTGAAGGATGGATGGAATAGAGAAGAGAGGCTGGAGGAGGAGGGTAAATAACAAGGCTCTGTCCTGGACCAGAGGTAGGAGATTAACTAAAACCACTAAAACTAGCACCTTTGCGCCAAAGCTTCCCATCACAACCCCCAGCTCAGCCCTCTCCTCCCTATCCCTCCTGGGAGCACAATAATGTAAAATATCCTTCCAAGTAGCTAATCTGCACTACAAAGAAAAGTTGGGGGGAAGAGACTCAGGCTACAGGGAAGGATTCAAATAGGAAATGCTAAGGGGGCACCATTAATAAAAACAATAACTCATCTCCTTACTGAGCAATCCCAAAACAAAGAGGAGAAATTGCTGAGTCCCCACCTGAGTGAGGAAGTGGGACAAGGGGAGTGAAATGGGAACAGCTTGACAGACTAGGCTAGAACCACAAATGCCCTTTTAAGTTTCTCCAGAGAAATGTAAAGGTCTGTGGTTTTAATAAACTCTGTTAACAGGACCCAAACTGAACTTTCCCCTGGCTGCTTCCCATGTAGGTCTGTCTCCCAACTGGATCTGTAAAGATCCCTTCCAAGGGATCATCTGAGTGATCCTTCCAGGATCCTGGATTCAGTGGGAGTCTCCTTGCACCTCTCAGATTTGCCTGTAAAAAAACAAGATGGGCACTAACATTGTAGTCATCAATTATGTGTCAGGAACTGTGCAGCTATAGCTACTTTGTCCCTTATGTCCCTATGATCTCCAACTGTCCAGTGATAATAATAAAATAATTAGCATATACTGGGAGCTCATTATATACCAGATGCTATGCTTTATCTCACTGACCTTCACAACAAAACTGAGAGGTATACCTATTAATAACCCCATTTTTTTGGTAACAGCTTTGTTGGTAAATAATTCACATATATATGATTTACTAATTAAAGTACACAATTCAATAGTTTTTAGTATATCCTCAGAGTTGTACAACCATCACCACAATCAATTTCAGTACATTTTCATCACCTTCCCCAAAACTCCATACCCTTTAGTTATTTTCCCAACCCTTCCATCCCTCCATCTCTAGACAGCCACTTATCTAATTCTCATCTTTATATATTTGCCTCTTCTGGATATTTCATATAAATAGAATCATACAATATGTGGTCTTTGTGATTGGCTTCTTTAACTTAGCATAATGTTTTCAAGGGTCATCCATGTTGTAACATGTATCAGTACTTCAGTCCTTTAAATAATATTTCTTTGTATGAATATACTACATTTTCTTTATCATTCATCAGTTGATGGCCATTTGGCTTGTTTCCACCTTTTGGCTATTATGAATATGCTGCTATGAACAGTCATGTACAAGTTTTTTGTGTGGACATATGTTTTCATTTCTCATGTGTGTATATGTAGGAGGGGAACTGCAAAATCATATGATAACTCATGTTAAACTTTTAAGGAAGTGCCAAATTGTTTTCCAAAGTGGCTGCACCATTTTATATTCTCACCCTTAGTGTATGAGGGTTTCAATTTCTTCACATCCTCACCAACATTTGTTATTATTTGTCTTTTTCTTTTAATTAGTCATTCTACTGTTGTGAGTAGTATCTCATTGTGGTTTTTATTTGCATTTTCCTAATAGCTAATGATACTGAGCATCTTTTCTTGTGCTTATTGGCCACTTGTACATCTTCTTTGGAGAAATGTTTATTCAGATCCTTTGCCCATTTTTAATTGGGTTATTTGTCTTTTTATTACTGAGTTATAAGAATTCTTTATATATTCTAAATGTAAATCCTTTATCAGATGTATGATTTCAAAATATTTTCTCCCATTCTGTAGGTTCTCTTTTCCTTTTCTTGATAGAGTCCCTTGAAGCACAAAGGTTTTGCATTTTTGTGGTCCTGCCTGAGCTGGTACAGGTTCCCAAGCCCTGCGAGAATGGTTACTCCTACCTCTGCCCATGGATGTCAGGAATGACCACAGCATTAGGCCCTGGCAAAAAAAAAAAAATGCTTCTACCCTGTCCCAAGTGCAGATACCTGAACCACCTCTCAGCAGGTCTGCCCCAAAGGGCCACAAGACATAGAAGAGAAGAAACTCTCCCTCCTGGAAGTATGGCCTATGGCAGGTGCACAGATAAAAATAACCTCCCAATCTAGGACCCATCAACCCAGTAGAGACCAGGAGCTCACCCAATAGTATTAAGAGATTCTTACAAAGTCTTTCATGCACTATTTTAATATTTCCCATTCATCATCTCATTTTTCTCTATAATAGTCATTCCTTCAACAAATATGTATCAGGCACCTATTCAGTGAAAAGCACTGAACTGAGAAACTGGAAGATAAAGTGTTTTTTCTCTTTAGATTATACTGGGAAAGGGGAGAAACTACTGTCTCTGATCTAGAGATAAGAAAATGGAGAAAGCATTTCATAACTTGACCAAGGTAATAAAATCAGACAGTGGTAACCTCATAGAGCCCAGATCTCTGGGCCCTATGTCCAGGCTCTGTCTATACCATAATGAATGTCAGTAGGGTAAAACTCAAGGTTATCCTTCAGTTCTCCATTTAAAAATGGGACTCACCCATTAGTGAAATATTATCCAAGTCTAAGAACACAAAGGCGGCCAAGGGCAGGTCTCACAGCAACCATTCCTCCTGCCCATTCTGTTGAAACAAAATGGTAGCTCCACAGCTTCAGAAAGGACCTACTGTCAGGTGCTGACTTGGCAATCTGGCTTCCTGCCTAGGAAGATAGGACCCAAACCCATTTTTTGATTATTATTATTTTAAGACTAATTTTCCAGTCAGGTCCTTTATTTGTGCAAAAGCCCATCCAGCCTTGAGCACATTCTTCTTGTCTCTCACTTTTATCTTTTTAATTAAAAAAAAAAAAAAAACTCACATAAGGCAGCACAAAATTAGGTCACCATCAAAGATTTTCCTTCCCAAAGAACAGTTCACAGATATTAACCCTAGCATTGCCACTGGCACAGGGGGTAACCTTGTCCAAGTCATTTCATCTCCCTAGGCTTGGTTTTTTTTCTCGCAAGTATGTGGTTTGGGCTCCACTCTCCTTCTAGTTCCTTCTAGCTCTTAACATTCTTGGGTCCTCACCTAGGCCTCCTGAGTCACAAAAATGCAACTATGTATACCTGGGATAGGATAGTAGCCACGTTTCACAATCACCTCAAATGCAAACCAATGGCACACTCCACCTGTTCTTGAGGATGACAAGCCCAATTATTGAACACCTGTTGTGTGTCAGAAACTTCATCTTTAATTTTCCATCACCACTGTGAAGCAGCAATCAGAGGGATTCCTTTTAAATATAAGCCAGATTGTATCATTTCTCTCTGCAAAACCCTCCAAGGGCTTCCTTCTCACTTGGAGTCAAAGCCAAAATCCTAACAATGACCTACAAAATCCTACATGACCTACCATTTCTTCATTTCCCTCTTCCTCCCTCTCTCCAGCTCATTGTACTCCAGTCGCACTGGCCTCCTCACTGTTCCATAGATGTACTGAGCATGCTCTTACCTCTGGTCCTTTGCTCTTGCTGTTCCCTCTACCTGAAATTCTCTTCTTCTAGACTAGTAGTTCTCAATCAAGGGACAGTTTTAACCCCCAAGAGACATTTGACACTATCTGGAGACTTTTGGTTGTTACAACTGGAGAGAGGGTGGATAGAGGCCATGGATGTTTCTAAACAGTGACGAAGCAAAGGAAAGCCCCCACAACAAAGAATTATTCCATCCAAAATGTCAATAGTGCCAAGGTTGAGAAACCTTGGCCTAGATGGTCTCATGGCATACTCCCTCACATTCCTCAGGTTTCTGCTCTGCCCTCTTTATATAAAATAGACAACTGATTCAACAGTTCTCATCTTCTTACTGTCTTAGGTTTCTCCATGGAACTTAGCACCCTCTGATGCTAGTCATCTCTCTTTCTGGCTAAGATATAAGCTCCCTGAGGGCAGATGCTTTGTCTGTCTTGTTTGCTGCCATATTTCCAAGCACCTGAATGAATAAATCAATTATTTCCATTTCACAGTCATGGAAACTGAGAGTCAGTTAAGTAAGTAGTTGACTTAAGGTCACTGTGGTGGATGCTATAGTGTACTGCCCCAATCCCCACTCAGGGCTGAGGTGCTCACTCCCCCATTGGCCAGGACTGTTGACGACTGAGGCTCATAGCTGAGTCCCACTTCAGGCATTGCCCTTAGTCAAAATCTGCCTTGCCAAAGTTTATGCCCCTTCCTTGGAAAGCTCACATACAATGGTTGGCCAACGGATATAAAGGTCTGGACCTTCACCTCAATCTGAGACAACTCTCAAGGGCCAGGCTCGGAGTACAGACTCTGCAACCTCCATAGGGGATCCCAGCAGGACCTAGAGTAACCATTGCTATCTGAGTTCTTTGGGGGTAAACCTGTACAAAAATACTCTGAGGTGTCTTGTTTCAATGGAAAAGGACACAGAATTTCTCATCCTTGGCTGGGGTCTCTCCAGGCTCAGCCCTTTTCTCAGCACAATGAAGACCCACTATCCCCCTAAACTCCCCTCCTCCAGCCTCTCCTGGGGCTTGGCTCTGGTCTGGTGGCTACCTTTATCTTTCCTGCAGTTTCTTTTCTTTCTATTCTATGCCTCTCCCAGTTCCTGGGAGTCTCAAGAAATTCTCCAAACATATTCACTCTTTCCTACATAATTACATTGCCCAGGCCCACCTCCCAGTCCTGGTTTTTGCCACCATACCAGGCTTTTCAGATGCTCAATGAATGTCATGAATGGATAAATAGAGGAAGAAATGATAGAAGTAAAGGCGAGGGAAAGAAAAGGAGAGAGAGGAGAAAAAGATCAAATGGTCAACTGATGACAGAGACGCCCTATATTTATCTGATTTAACTTCAAGTGTCTCCAAAGCATCATTTAAAGATTTCTCCATCACACTTATTTTCCAAGGCAGGTCCCTTGCCTCCATCTTACATCAGGAAATACTGAGTCTCAAGAAAAGAGAAAAAAGCTTTCCCGAGTACATTTAGAGGAAGCCACAAAAGATTCAGATCTTGGGCATCCTAATTGCTTGGCTGTGCTGAGACCCTGGGTGTGAAATACTAATGGGCAGATTCCACCCACACAGTGATCAGGGAGCAGGCGAACAGATGCTCACAGACAGATCAGAGGCACATCAGCAGGAGTGGGAGCCACTCCCGCACTCTTTACCACCAGGTAAGGGTTCAGGTAAGGGTTGCTGGGCCCCAATTGCCACATGGTTTCTGGGGGGCTACAGCCTGGTGCCCTCAGGCTATACCACTCTACATTCATCCTCCCCAACCCAACTCTGGCTTCAGAGCTGAAGAACTGAGGCCAAGGAACAGTTAGCCTCCTACCTGCTATGGAGCCTTGGCCAAGGCTCTTTCCTCCTTTGGTCTCAGTTTCCTTGCCTATAAAATGTGAAAGCTGGATGTGATGGTTTCAGAGGGATACTTCTAAAAGGTAGACCTCCAGGCACTAGGGCTCACCAAGTAAGAGACATAGTTAGGCGGCCCAACCTAAGTCTCCCACTCTCTCACCCATGCATGCTTACCAGGTAAGACACTGGCCTCCTCTGACTAATCAATTTAAAAAGCTGTGGCCCCTCAAGGTGTCTGCTTCCTATCCCGGCCTCCCTTGCTTTCCTATAGCTCTCTGCATCTCAACTCCTGGTTCTGGACCTCTCAGAGCTAGAAAGAAAATGAAAAGAGACCAACACTTGCTGAGCATCTCTTCTGTGCTAGGTACAGAGCCATGGCTTTTACACATGTTCTAGTTTGGGATACTCTTATCTTCAGTAATCTTATCTTCACCTGAAAAGCCTAAGGCTCAGAGAATTTAACTTGTTCAACAATACACAGATCTTGGTGAAAGAGGACAGAATGCCAGCCTGGAACAGTGTATGCTGACTTTGCATCATCAAGGAAGTCACTTGCAAAGAGTTCCCTTACACCCTGCTCTGCCAGTCAGAGAATAGCTCCATCCATTTTAGAAGAGTAAGATAACATGTTGCTTTGAGAAGCCAGGTTTCAGGGCTCATGTGAGAAGCAGCCAGAGATAATGTAAGAAACCCAGACTCTAAAGGCACCAGCCTTGAGATTGACTCCTGATTCTGCCACATGTCAACAGGATAAACTTCAACAAGTTATAACTTCCGTTTTCTCATCTGGAATGAAAAGACATCGATACCTACCCTCATGGAATTGTTACAAGAACTGAACCTGACAATGGATATAAAAATACTTGGCACAGAATATTTATTGAATTAATACAACCTTTATTCCCTTTCCCCCCAGCCCTGCTTCTCTTAGGCTCAAGTCTTGGTTCTCTTGTAGATTTTAAGCCCCAAGAGATGGGTATGGATACATTCACCTTAACAGAATGTTTCTAGCATAAAGATATACTCAAGAAAGTGGTTTTCTTCCTCTGTCCCTGCCCCATGGAGGAGGCACAGGACAGAAAGCAGCCACAACAGCCACAACAGCCACAATAGCCAAGCAGGCCATGGCAGGCTTTGCCTTCCCTCCAGCCTGGGTGCCTGCCATCCTCATGCATTCCATTCGAGCTGAAAGTTGGCACACAGGCACCACAAGCCAGATGTTTGCGTTTTGTTAAGAGTGGCTTAAATAAAGCCTTCAAAACAGTAATTCTCAGCCATCAAAGCGACAGTTGTCTTCTGGCTTCATCTTTTTGACACACAAGAGATTTTTTAAAGATGAAATGGGGGAGAAAAACAACCCCTCTACAAAGCAGGAATATTTGAAAAAGCACACAGATTTTGCCATCATGCTCTGGCCTTTCTGATATCACCCACAAAAGAAAAAAGAAACTTGGGAAAGAGCCTGTTTTCTCCAGCCCTTGGCACACAGCTGCAGCTCCAGAAGATGT
The DNA here is from genome assembly GCF_902729225.1 of Pteropus medius. NCBI lineage: Eukaryota > Metazoa > Chordata > Mammalia > Chiroptera > Pteropodidae > Pteropus > Pteropus medius. The sequence goes on along the minus strand of NW_024349799.1, from coordinate 8,927,264 downwards.
CTAGGGGAACCTGACAGGTGGTAGCCAAAAGACAAACTCCCTAAGGCAGATTTTAAAGAGGTATTCATTTTGATGACATTGGCTAGTTGAGGAATCTGCCTCTTTCTCTTTCCTGACCCTTCTTTTCCTCCCATTGGAGAATTTGCCAAAAGTGTGCTTGAGAGAAAGACAAAGCCTGCCCCTCCACCTCTGCATAACGACACTGAAAGAGTTATCTGTGCTTGGACACCCTTTGCAGTGTAGAGGCAATCCTTCACAAGGAAGATGATATGGAAGGGAACATGCATATGAGGTAAAGCCACCCAGAAGGTTGTCATGGACACGGTTTCACACCATTTCCATGACCCAGTTACAATACATCATTATCTTGATATAAACGCCTATTATTACAAGTTGAAGACCAGATACCTAGAGATTCTTCTAGGTCTGGTATAGCTTTAAAAACAGACCCTATCTAGTAAGAGCCATAAGAGGAAACACATGCTCAAAAATGAAACAGGACTTTCACTGATGGTCAAGTAGCTCCTAACAAATCTGTCTTCTACAGATAACTATAAACTCTGGAAAAGGTATTTTTAAACAACCTAAAGGTACTGATAAAACAAAAATTAAGCAGAAATTGGAAGGGAATTAATACTTGGGAAAACTATCAATGGGTATATTTCATGATTTTAAAGCATTTCTCCTGAGGGTAGACCAGTCAGTGTTTCCTACAGAATAGCTAAATTTATTGGAGATCCACAGCCTTAGTGGCTTGAAGAATCAGAGAAAATGTGGATGAACACAGCAGGTGGAACGTGATGGCAGAATTCCCAGAAGAGAGAGAGTCACAGAGATTAAGCCCCAACTTCTATGTATTAACTCTGCCCAAATCTCCGGCTGATCCTTCAACATAAGTGCACAGTGAAGACTCCAGAAAGCCCAGCTAAGATTAAAAGAACTGAACTGAGATTTCAGTTGTTGCCCACCAAAGGAGAGACAGAGTGTGAAGTTTGATTTCAGCCAAATTAAAAACAAAAAAATCAACACTCTTTAGAGGAATTCAATAGGATCCAGAGTCTCTTCAAAATATTCAAAATGTCCAGGATACAATCCAGAATTACTAGACAAATGGCGCAACAGGAAAATGTGATCATTCTTAAAGAGAAATCAATGGAGACTAACAGTGAGATGACATCGTAGATTTAATGGACACAAAAGTGGGCCTAGAGTCAGAAATTACTTTTCAGGGGAAGCTCTGACTCTGAGATCAGATAGGCCTAGGTTTCTGTTCCAGATCTACCACTCCCAGAGTGTGACCTTGAACAGTTCCTTTACTTCTCTGAGTCTCAGTTTTCTCAACTGCCAAAAAAGAATAACGCTGCCTTCTTCTCATTGTTATTATGAAACCAAACAAAATAATGAATATGAAAGTGCCTGGAACAGCATCTAGCATGTAGTATGAATGCAATAACTATTTGTTGACTCTAAATAATGATTCAAAATTAACAGTGCATCCCTGCCCCTACCTCAGGAGTCTTTAAGCCACCTTAACATTCTATTTCCTTCATCTCTCAAAATAGGAATGTTTTGCATTATATGACCCAAGTACCTTTCTGATACATTCTAAGGGACAGCCCAACCATCAAAATCATTAGAATGTACACATCCAACCACATATTCAGTAGGGCCCAAGATGAGATTAAGAAAAAGCAGCAAGGCCCCTAACCTAGAAGTCATTTTATTAAGTTGTTATTTGAACAAAGTCTTGCCTCCTCCAAGCCCTGGACCCCGGAAGCTCCATCCTCAACTAGGAACATACTGATCAGGAACTGAGATATCTAGATAGTCAAGGAATCGGATATTGTTCAGGATGGACAGGGACTGAGAGATGACTTGGTCTAATCTCTTCATTTCAGACATGAGAAATCTAAAGCCCAGGAAGGAAAGGTGATTGTGCTAAATTTCCATGGGAAATTAATGGAAGAATTTGCCACCTTGACATAACACTTTAGAGGATATCAAGTACATATGAAAGGGGCTACTGGAAGGGAATGCTATTCCCATTTTTCAGATGAGGAAATTGAGCCTTAAGAGGTGATGTGATTTGTTCCACCATCCAGACAAGCAATGTCTACTTGGGGCTCATCCCTGGTCTCTCCATCCCTGACCCTCAGACATAGCCACTCTACTAGACTGCATACCTGTAAATGCACTTCTTGGAGTCCATCCCAAGCAGAGGAAACTGGACGGAAGGTGGGACTACCCAGGAGAAACCATGCTGGGGAGGTGGCAGGGATTAGCTATTACCAGTTAGCCATGAGAACAAAACCAGTGAGATTCTCACCCCACCTCTACTGGGACCCATACATTTCTGGGACCTTGACTTTAGGGATGCCCCTTGGGATGTTCCTCTGGGATCTTGGAATTGGCTTTATGTGGAATATCTCACCACCTTAAGACTGAGTGTCCCATGTGGGAAACGAAAAGACTCAAAAAGAAGCATTTTGGACAACTGGGGGTCTTGATCTCTCTCTCCCTCTCCCTCCTCCACTGTCTCCCTCCTCAAATCCTTCCCCCATCCCCTCTTCCTCCTCTGGAAGGCCAGCCAAGCCTCTCAATTCTAGCCTACTGCTCCCTAAGACTGGAGAATGTGCCCCACCTCCTCTGCCCTCATCTCCCTTCTCCGTGGTACCTAGCCAAGACCCAGACTATAGGGAGACCAAATTGAGATTTGTGGACTGGCCCCTCCCTCTGATGCCTTAGGAGTCCCTGCCCCTCACTGGACTCTACTTGCCTATTTGTCCAGTACACAAACAACTTCCCACAAAGCTAGTGGTCTGGGTGCTAAGGTCCAAGACCCTTACTCTTTCTCCAGCCCCACTCCCACCTTTGCTTTCCCCAACTGTGTCCCCAGCCCTTCAGACCTGTGCTCTGGCCTTCCCTCCCCCCACCATGCTGCTATTCTGAGCTGGTCATAAATTACCAAGTTTGACTATTTTTCTTCATAAATCTACAGCTTCCAGCCTCTTGTTTGATTTGTGTTCCTGAATTATCCATGAAGTTTTCACTGGCTCAGTGAACAGCCAAGCATAGTACCCCTCAGTCCCTAAGAGAAGCCACAATAGGTCAAGACAAGTGTGATGGTCAGGGCACCAAAGAAGGGAAGAGGGTCCAGCTGCTGGAGAGGGTAGAAATTCTGGGGGCAAGGTAGGGAACTTACAGAAAAGAGGGAAAGCAACTGACCAGGTCTGAAGAAGCCACTCTGCTACCACCAAAGGAAACAGACTTAGCAGAGGTCACACAGCCTGTTCTTAGAATAGTAAGTCCCCTGGTATTTTTTTGAATACAGGATTATCAATCCGAAGAGCATTAAGGGTGGAAAGAAACTTCAGATTCACCTGATTTTCCTTTTAGAGTTTTTTAATTGTGGTAAGATACACATAACAAAGTTTACCATTTTAACCATTTTTAAGTGTACAGTTCACTGGCATTAGTAAGTTAGCACTGTTGTACAATCATCACCACCATCCACCTCCAGAGTTTCATCTAATTTTACAGACTGACAACCCAAGTGCCGAAAGGCAAGAGGACTGGCTCAGAGATATATAGCATGTCTGTAGCCCAGGTTAGGTTAGAATTTGTCCAAAAAAGTGTTGCCCTGAGGCAGACTCTTGTGTGGAAGGGTGGGATGAGGGCTGAAGAGTGTGCTCCAGAAGAGAACGGATTGTTCCACAATTCTACCCCACTCCACAGCCCCCCACACCTGACAGGTGCCCCTCATCCTAAGTGCCTGCTCATTCCCTTCCTCCCTGACTTGGGTGAGGGGCAGCTACATCTGAGCCAGTAAACAAAGCAGAGGGTCTTGGCCCACAATGGTTTATGGAAGCCATCTATCCCCACCTGAGAGCATAAATACATCTACATAATCAGCTCTCCTCAACCCGCTGCTCCCACTGAGATCCTGATTCTTTTTTATTTTTTTTTAATCTAAAACATCAGTCGACACCACCCTCTCCTCTCCATATCCAGGAGGGATGGTGCTCTGTTCAGACCCAGGACTTTGGTGTGAAACAGGCTAGATTCGACCCTAGGAGAGGGACAGTGATAAAATACATCTCTCCAACACACAAACACACACACACACACACACACACACACACACACACACACACACACACACAAATGAACCTGAGCATTTAATTACTAGGGGGAAATCACTTCTCGACAATAAACGCCACTCCACTTTCTCTCTCTACTCCAGCCAGACAGCTTTCGCTAGAATATTTGTCCCCATAATGAGCCCTAAGCCTCTACCTGAATAATTCATACATAGGTAGGTAGGGCTAGGTCTTATAGGGAGTTTTGGGATGAAGTGGGGGAGCCTGAGAAAGCCCCCAGGGCTGACAGATGTGGAGACTCAAGCCAATCTACCAGAGATGGGAGAGAAGAATGTCTCTATGAGATGACATTTAAGCTGACAGCTACAAGTTTAAAAAGACCCAATCATGGAAAGAGGGGAGGGGAGAGCATTCCCAGCAGAGAGAGCAGCATGTTCAAAGGCCTTGATTCTGGGCCACAGGTCTCGGGCTGCCGGCTCCCCGCCTTGTCCTAGTTTATCTTTTCTTGGGGGAGTTTCCTTCCACCCTGCTCATCACCACCTCCTATTTATGGGTGGGTAAACAGCTGACTATGAGTTACCCCACAACCACCCTGTGAGATGGATCAGGAAACATTATATTAGAGATGAGGAAAGTGTGGCTTAGGGACATTGAGGGACACCCAGTCTGGGACAAGCCAGGAACTCCTCTCTCTAGAGCCTGTATCATTTGCTACCTGCTGGCAGCCCCAGAGGAGCTGAGCAGAATGGCTGAGGCCACCACAGATATATCCCACCTCCTGCCAAAGAACCTTTTATTCCCACTGTCCACTGGGCTCTTGGAGGAAAGTCAGAGTCACTGAGAGACGCTCTCCTGCAGAACAGTCTAGCAAGAAAGGTACAGGCTCCAGAATCAGACTGCCCGACTGCACATCCATCTCCTTCCCTAGTTGCACTGCTGGGAAAGCTCACTTCACCTCTCCCAGCCTCACTTTCCTCATCTGTAAAATGAGGTTAATAATTTTCCCTACATGATACGGCTGCTCTCTAAACACTGGCACAGTGCCCAGCACATAGTAAGCATTAAAAAAAAATAAATAAGATTAGTATTATTCAGGTTCAGACTCAAGACAAGATTAGGCTTTTAAATCTGTCATTAAAATGAAATACACACACCCTCCTACCCCCAAATTCACAGTTTTTATATAAACAAACTGAACACTATCTCTACCCTACTTCTCTTCTTCCCCACCCTCTGTGAGTGGCCAAAACTATTGACCACTGCCCCCATGGGAAGAAAGCCATGGCTTTGCACACTGGAAGAAGCAACACAAATGGTCTCTGTTGATTAACATGCTCTTAAAACACCAACTTCATTATCTGATGCTCCTAGGCCCTACCGGTCCCTCTACTTCTACTTTTCAGTTGTACGCAAGGAGCCATATAGCTGCGCCCTAAGTCATGAACAGCCTTTCATGCTGTAATCAAATAAAACACAGCAAAGTTAATCAGCCCCACCTGGGTGCTGTATGTTATGATTATTTGCTACTTAAAGATAAACTGTCAATGGTAAGCAACAGCTCAGATAGAAAGCATTTATGTTTTTCTCTTTTGTCAGTGCTGAATCTTTAAATGGTGGTGGCATTAGATTGAATCCATATCACAGACACAAACACTGAAATTCATTCTCAAGAAATTCTAAATACCCTGGATCCATCAGCCAGAGCTCCCCGCTGCCCCCATCCCATGCAAGCACACATGCTGAGGCTCCTTGGGCTTGCAAATGTGTCTCTTCCATTCATAAGAGTATCTAGAATATCAGCTCATCCATTAGTCTCAGCGCAGATAGTAGAAAGAACATGGATTCTGAATTAGAATATTATGAATTCAAATCTTGGCTCTGCTATTCACTAGCTACATGACCTAAAATGAGTCACTTATCTTCTCAAGACCTTAATTTCCCCATCTGTACCATGGGGTCATTGTAAGGATAAGTAAACTAGCATATGTTTTAACAGAATGGCATACTGTGCGAATTCTTTCACCAGGCTGCTTGGATTCAAATCCCAGTTTGGCAACTTGTAGCTATGTGGCCTTGGGTAAGTCATTTTGACTTCTCTGAGCTCCAGTCTCCTCATCTATTAAATCGGAATAGAAACAGTACCTGTCCCTTTGGGTTGTGGTGAGGCTCAATAGGAACATTACATACAAAGTGCTAAGAAGAGTGAGTGCCCAACATGTAGAGCATACGCAACAAATGTTTGATGCAGTGGTTAGCACTATTACTTGTCTGATGTTTCACACAGCTTAGGCACTCCTCTCAAACATGTGGGGTTCCTTGCTCCCACTAGAAGGAACAGCCCAGGGGTCCTGGGCAAGAAAAGCCCTGAAGCCCACAGACACACATACATGGTCAGGAGGTAGTAACACTAATACTGGGTTCCTCTGGTATATGGTGAGGCAAGAAATCTGAATAGGAAAATGTCAGGGAAGAAATCACACAGGTGGGAAGTCCGGGGCTGAAGCAGAGCTGGCTCCAGACCTCAAGGATGGTCTGACAAGCTGGTGGACGCAAACATGTGGGCCTTTGCCATTGGCGACTCTGAGACGAGTTGCCCAGGAGCCCTGACTTTGAAATGTGCTCCACTCAACTACTAATGAATAATTTACAGCTTTCATCTTATATTGCTGAGGAAAAGGAGAGGGAGACCATGAGGGCATTAGGTACCAGAAGATGAGAAAGGAAGATGGGAAATAACAACCTTTTTCTGGTCTATCTGGACTGTCAGGTCTCCCTCAGAGTCTGGATGCTGGAAGGCCTGCTGAACCTTTCTCACTGGGGGACCATGCCTCCAGATATCAAGAGCCACAAGAACATGTTTGGGCTAGTGCGTCAGTAAGCCTAGCAGGAAAAGGAAAGGAAAAGTTAATGAACATGTGAGTCATAAAGGTGTAACACTTTTACCAGCACTGCCAAATGACTTCTATGTCCCCCACTAAAGTCCGTTCTCTCCTATTGGAAGACAACTCTTTTCTAATATTCAGAAAACATCAAGATAGATCTTTCTTCACCAGCCTGTGGGTATGAATGGCACTAACAATACCCAAACATTACTATTTCTAAGCACCTATCTGCCGACTCAGGGATTTCAATCCTTTGCAAACTCCCTCCCATATCTAGAAGCCGCAAGAGGTATCTCGCTCATGAATAGGTCTAGGAAAACATGTGGAGTGAGAGACATCCTCAGATCTCTCCCCTTGAAACAACAATAAGCTGAACATCTAAAACTGAACAAAAAACACCCAAACTGGACACCAGCACGTCTGAGTGTGGGATCTGCGCATAAGAGCTACCACAGGTCAGAACCCCGGTGTCAGGCGGTGGACTGGGACAAATAAAGAAGCTGCCTCTTTGCAGCCGCCGGAGCTCCTTGTAAGAGGAGGAGGAGGGGTGAAGGTGCAGCGACTTCCCTGATCAGCCCTGCCTGGAAGTGCCAGGACTTTTCTACACAGCCGGCAGCAGGACCCAGTCATCAGGGCAGAAAGCAGAAAAGCGGGACAGGACAGCAGAGAAACAACAGTTGATTTCTACCAGCCCCGATTGCAAAACCGAGGCTGAGCTGCAGCCCCCAACTCCCAACCGAGAGAGCCCTCCCCGCATACCCTGCAAGACCGATCACCGCGGAGTCCCAGGGGAATCTGAGCAAATGTTACCAAAACTCTTGCTAACACTGACAGGGACTGAAACCGAGAATAGCGAGTGTGATTAAAATCTACAAGAAAATAAACGACGTTAGGCTTTATGTAAAGCAGGGATCCAAGAGACTTAGACGCCAAGGGGCTTGAAACCAAAAGAAAAGCACCTTCTTTGCAGGAGGCTAAAGAGAGACCTTTATATAATAAATCTTCTTTCTGGAAAAACAGCAAGATACACTTCCATTAATGCCCAGGCAGAGAAATAGTTCATTAAACACCATGAACAACCAAGGTGACCAGGCATCTCAGAAAGAAAGAGAAAAATCTCCAGAAAATAAGCTTACAGACATAGAAATATGCAACTTAAATGACAGAGAATTCGGGAAGGTACTTCTGAAAAAACTCAGTGAGTTCCGAAACGAGTCATATCAACAATTTCAGAAATTGCAAAAACAGCTAGATGAGCGGAAAAAGGAGATTGAAACCCTCAAAAAGAACCAAATAGAACTTCTGGAGATAAAAAACACACTGCAAGAGTTGAAAAATGAAATAGCAAGCTTGGGAAATAGAGTCGACCAAATAGAGGAAAGGATCAGTGATATCAAAGACAGATCTAGAAATAAATAAGAAGGAAGAAGAAATGGAAGAATGAAAAATAATTAAAGAGAAATACAAGAACTAGGTGATATCATCAGGAGAGGAAACATAAGAATAATGAGCATTACTGAAGGCAAGGAAAAGGAGCAGGGACTAGAAAGCATTTTCAGACAAATAGTGGATGAGAATTTCCCAAATCTAAGGAATGAGCTGGAGCTTGGATTTCAAGAAGTCAACAGAACACTCAATTCTCTCAACCCAAAAAGGCCTTCACTAAGACACATTGTATTAAAGTTATCAAAAATCAATGGCAAAGATAGAATTCTCAGGGCAGCCAGGGAGAATAAAACAGTAATTTATAAAGGAAAACCCATTAGATTATTAACAGTTTTCTCATCGCAGACCTTACAAGCCAGAAAGGAATGAAATCGAATATTTAAACTATTAAGTGAAAGGAACTATCAGCCTAAAATAATGTATCGGCTAAGTTCTCCTTTAGACATGAAGGAGATATTAAGACCTTTCCAGACATACAAAAATTGAGGGAATTCTCCACTATGAGGCCTGCACTATAGGAAATACTGAAAGGGGTCAACTCACCTAAAACAAAATAACAACAACAAAAAACACATAATTAGGAGTAAAGTGACTATCAGGCAAATAGAAGCAGTGGAGTGCAACCTTACTAAGAACAGGGCATTATAAGCTAAAATAAGAAGAGAATTGCTATAGCAAGATACTAATGAACATTCAGCATATATAGGGACAAACTGAGATAACAATGATTGAAAAGGGGAGGATTCAAAGATCCAGATTCACAGAGGGAAATGGAGATAAGGCACACACAGAAGAAAATGAACGACTGTATATATATATATATATATATATATATATATATATATAACTATCTTTTTCATATTTGTAATGGTAACCTCACACCATAGAGTCAGAACAGAAGTGTATAACATAAAACAAGAAGAACCAGAGGCAAAACCGACAAAAGTCAACAAAAATAAAGAAAATGGAAACACAAGGACAAGGAAGCAATGGAAACACCGAGCTACCAAAAAGCAAAAGATAAAATGGCTATAAGAAGACCTCACATTTCAATAATCACCCTAAATGTAAATGGACTGAACTCACCAATAAAAAGGCACAGAGTTGCAGAATGGATCAAAAACCAAAACCCAACCATATGCTGCCTCCAGGAGACACATCTCAGCTCCAAAGACAAATATAGACTCAAAGTGAAAGAGTGAAAAACGATGTTTCAAGCAAATGGCATTCAGAGAAAAGTGGAAGTAGCGGTATTAATATCGGACGAAATAGACTACAAAATAAAAAAGGTAAAAAAGAGATACTGAGGGACACTTCATAATGATAAAGGGAATTATGCAGCAAGAAGACATAACACTTATTAATATCTATGCTCCCAATCAGGGAGCACCGAAATATGTAAAGCAATTACTAACAACTAAAGAGAGAAACAGACCAAAACACTATCGTAGTAGGGGACCTAAACACCCCACTGTCGGATATGGACAGATCATTCAAACAGAAAATCAATAAGGAAATAACATCCTTAAACGACGCATTAGACCGACTGCACAGAATTGACATATACAGAGCCTTCTATCCCAAAACAGCTGCTTATATATTCTTCTAGTGCACATGGAACATTCCCAAGAATCGACCACATACTGGGACACAGAAATAGCCTCAACAAATATAAGAGGGTTGAAATCTTACCAACCATATTCTCTGATCAGAATGCTTTGAAACTAGATCAACTGTAAAAAGAAAGCAGGAAGAACCACAAATACA
>NW_024349799.1:8793226-8917058 GCF_902729225.1 Pteropus medius | reverse complement strand
CACACAGAAGAAAATGGATGACTATATATATACAACTATCCTATTCATATTTGTAATGGTAAACACACACCAAAGATTCAGAACTGAAGTATATAACATAAAACAAGAAGAACCAGAGGCAGAACCCACAAAAGCCAACCAAAACAGAGAAAACAGAAACACAAGGACAAAGAAGCAATGGAAACACCAAGCTACCAGAAAGCAAAAGGTAAAATGGCTATAAGAAGACCTCATATTTCAATAATCACCCTAAATGTAAATGGACTGAACTCACCAATAAAAAGGCACAGAGTTGCAGAATGGATCAAAAACCAAAACCCAACCATATGCTGCCTCCAGGAGACACATCTCAGCTCCAAAGACAAATATAGACTCAAAGTGAAAGAGTGAAAAACGATGTTTCAAGCAAATGGCATTCAGAGAAAAGTGGAAGTAGCGGTATTAATATCGGACGAAATAGACTACAAAATAAAAAAGGTAAAAAAGAGATACTGAGGGACACTTCATAATGATAAAGGGAATTATGCAGCAAGAAGACATAACACTTATTAATATCTATGCTCCCAATCAGGGAGCACCGAAATATGTAAAGCAATTACTAACAACTAAAGAGAGAAACAGACCAAAACACTATCGTAGTAGGGGACCTAAACACCCCACTGTCGGATATGGACAGATCATTCAAACAGAAAATCAATAAGGAAATAACATCCTTAAACGACGCATTAGACCGACTGCACAGAATTGACATACACAGAGCCTTCTATCCCAAAACAGCTGCTTATATATTCTTCTAGTGCACATGGAACATTCCCAAGAATCGACCACATACTGGGACACAGAAATAGCCTCAACAAATATAAGAGGGTTGAAATCTTACCAACCATATTCTCTGATCAGAATGCTTTGAAACTAGATCAACTGTAAAAAGAAAGCAGGAAGAACCACAAATACATGGAGATTAAACAACATGCTACTGAAGAATAGCTGGGTCAGGGAAGAAATGAAAACAGATCAAGAGATACGTAGAAATGAATGATAATGATAGTACAACATAGCACAACTTTTGGGACACGGCAAAAGCGGTCATAAGAGGAAAGTTCATATCATTACAGGCCTATCTCCAAAAACAAGAACGAGCCCAAAGAAACAACCTAACGCTTCCTCTTAAAAAACTAGAAAAGGAAGAACAAATGAGGCCTAAAGTCAGCAGAAGGAAAGAAATCATCAAAATTAGAGCAGAAATAAATGGAATTGAAAACAAAAATATGATAGAAAAAATAAATACAACGAAGAGCTGGTTCTTTGAGAAGGTTAATAAAATTGACAAGCCCCTGGCTAGACTCACTAAAGAAAAAAGAGAAAGGACACAAATTAACAAAATCAGGGATGAAAGAGGGGATATTACAACTGACAGAAATACAAAGGATCATCCAAGAATACTATGAAAAAGTATATGACACCAAATTTAATAACCTAGAAGAAATGGACCAGTACTTAGAAAAATACAATCTTCCTAGACTGAATCAAGAAGATCTGGAAAATCTAAAGAGACCAATCAGCAGTATGAAAATTAAAACGATCATCAAAAACCTACCAAAAAGTAAAAGTCCAGGACCAGGTGGCTTCATCAGTGAATTCTACCAAACATTCAAAGAAGATTTAATACCTATTCTCCTCAAACTCTTCCAAAAATCGAAGAGGAGGCAATCCTTTCCAACTCATTTTATGAGGCTAATATTACTCTGATACCAAAGCCTGGTAAAGATAACACAAAAAAAGAAAACTACGGACCAATATCTCTCATGAACACAGATGCAAAAATCCTAAATAAGATACTAGCAAACCGAATACAACAACATAGTAAAAAGATTATATACCACGATCAAGTGGGCTTCATCTCAGGGGCACAGGGATGGTTCAACATACACAGAATCGATTAATGTGATACACCACATAAACAAATTGAAAAATAAGAATCATATGATCATATCAACAGATGCAGAAAAAGCCTTCGACAAGATACAGCATCCATTCATGATCAAAACACTTAACAAATCAGTATAGAAGGAAAGTACCTTAACATAATAAAGGCCATATATGATAAACCCTCAGCCAACATTATACTTAATGGTGAAAAACTAAAAACCTTCTCTCTAAGATCAGGAACAAGGCAAGGCTGTCCACTATCACCACTGCTATTCAATATAACATTAGAGGTCCTAGCAAGTGCAATTAGGCAAGAAAAAGATACAAAAGGCATCCAAATAGGAAACAAAGAAGTCACTATTTGCAGATGACATGATTCTCTATATAGAAAACCCTAAAGACTCCACAAGAACACTACTAGAAACAATAAGCAAATGCAGTAAAGTTTCTGGATACAAAATCAATGTTCCAAAATCCATAGCTTTCCTATACTCTAATAACGAAGTATGAGAAAAAGAAGAGGAAAAATAATTCCTTTTGCAATTGCAACAAAAAGAATAAATTTAACGAAACATGTGAAGGACCTATATAATGAAAACTACAAGACCCTATTAAAAGAAATTGAAGAAGATACAAAGAAATGGAAAGATATTCCGTGTTCTTGGATTGGAAAGATCAACATAGTTAAAATGACCATATTACCTAAAGCATTATACAGATTTAATGCAATTCTCTTCAAAATCCCATCAGCATTTTTTAAAGAAATAGAACAAAAAATCATGATTTGTACAGAAGCACAAAATACCCCGAATTGTCAAAGCCATCCTGAGAAAAAAGAACGAGGTGCGAGGCATCACTCTGCCCGACTTCAAATTATACTACAAAGCGACAGTAATCAAAACAGCATGGTACTGGCAGCAAAACAGATACGCTGACCAGTGAAGAAGAATCGAGAGTCAGAAGTAAACTCATATTTATATGAGCAAATAATTTTCGACGAAAAAGCCAAAAACGTACTGTGGAGAAAGGAAAGCCTCTTCAATGAATGGTGCTGGAAAAACTGGAAAGCCACCTGCAAAAGAATGAAACTAGACTGTTGTCTATCACCACACACCAAAATTAACTCAAAATGGTTAAGGATCTGAATATAAGACCTGAAACAATAAAATGCATAGAAGAAAACATAGAAACAAAACTCAAGGACCTTGGACTTGAAGAGGATTTTATGAATTTGACCTCAAAGGCAAGGGAAGTAAAAGCAAAAATAAATGAATGGGACTATATCAAACTAAAAAGCTTCTGCTCAGCAAAAGAAATCGTCAATGAGGTAAAGAGACAACCATCCGAATAGGAAAATATATTTGCAAGCAACACCTCCAATAAAGGCCTAATATCCAAAATATACAAAACAACTCATACAACTCAATAACAACAAAAACCAAACAATCCAATCAAAAAATGGGCAGAGGACCAAACAGACACTTCTTCATAGAGGACATGCAAATGGCCTACAAACATATGAAAAGATACTCAATATCACTAGCTATTAGGGAAATGCTAATCAAAACCACAATGAGATACCATCTCACACCTGTTAGAATAGCTATAATCAACAGGACAAGTAATAACAACTGTTGGAGAGGATGTGGAGAAATAGGAACCCTCATACACTGCTGGTGGGACTGCAAATTGGTACAGCCACTGTGGAAAACAGTATGGAGGTTCCTCAAAAAACTAAGAATTAATCTACCATATGATCCAGCAATCCCACTACTGGGTATTTACCCCAAAGACTTGAAAACCCATATCCAAAAAGATATTTGCACACCGATGTTCACAGCAGCATTATTCACAGTGGCCAGGACATGGAAGCGACCGAAGTGTCCTACGATAGATGATTGGCTAAAGAAGCTGTGGTAAATATATATATTAGAGTATTACTCACCCATAAGAAGAGATGGAATTCTGCCATTTGCAACAACATGGATGGACCTCGAGATAAACATGCTAAGCAAAATAAGCCAGACAGAAAAAGTTGAAAATAACATGATATCACTTGTATGTAGGATAGAAACCTAAAAGCAACAAATGAACAGGACAAACAGAGACTCAGGGACATGGACAATGGACTCGTGGTTCCCAGAGGGTAGGGGGTGGGGAAGGAGGAGGGGAGAGGTAGACGGGGTAAAGGGAATTAAATATATAGGGGTAGGGAGAAGGTGAAGTGGGTAAAGGGGATCAAATATATGGTAGCTGAAGGAAGCTGGACTTTGGGTGGTAATCAAATAGAATATATAGATGTCAAATTATAATGTACACCTAAAAATTATATAATTGTATTAACCAATGTTACCCCAATAAACTTAAATAAAATGAATAGGTCTGGGTTTCCACTCTCAATTGCTCTGTATATTTGCTATGACAAAACCTTTCACTAAATGAGGTGGGTTTTTAAATCTTATTACTTTTACCAAGTATTTTTCAGCACCAGCTTTGTATCAGACACTGTGCTAAGAACTCAGCATTCTCCTGCAGAGTGGTGAGAACGTTCCCTCAACTTGTCTTAAGTTCAGGTACTGGCAGGAGGGGTCCCATCACAGTGTTGTTTGGGCCCCAAAGGGTAAGAAAGTAAATAAAATGATTTCCAGTCAACACACACACACGCATACGCACACACGCACGCACGCACGCACACGCACACACACAGGTTTTTCTCTCTGAGGACACTCAGACTGCCAATGTCATTAGGTCCAGAGGGGTTTGAGGACCAGCTACACACCTGTTCCTAGAACCACTGCCTCTCCAGCCCTCAGACATGCTACAGCAGCCAGACCTCAAGACCAGACTGCTTCAGCCTCCCGTGATGAATTCTCTCTCAGGGACTTCACTGTCCACCAGCATCTTTTCACTGGTCCAGCAGACACAGCTCTGAATGTATAACCCCAATTGTGGACAGAGTTAAGGGTTTGGGTTCTCAGCCAACAAAGTCTTACTCTCCCATGAATCAGTAAATGCAAACAGATGCTTGGGGTAAGAAGAGTCATTACCACACATGCTAGCTAGATCAGAGCCTCAGTTAACCAAGAGACTGCTGTCTCCCTCAGTCCTGACAGGGGCCTCTTCTAGCACAGCTCTTCTTATGAGAAAGGGAGCAACCTCAAGTGGAAAAAAGCCACTGAAGCCTTAGGTGGGAAGACATCGCCACTCCGCCCGGGGCTGGGCCTGCTCCTCTCTGAGCCTGGCCACGTGGGAGCCCAGTGTGTAGGTGCCTGTGATGCAAATGGCCCTTCCAGCTAGAACCCAAGGTGAGGAAGAAATGTGTTGCGAAAACCCGGAAGGGGAGGGTGGGGTTACGGTGAGCCACAGACCAGCCCTGGACACACACACACCCCAGACTTGACAAACCACCTAGTTCTCTGAACAACCTAGAGGTTCCAAATTTGATCTGGACCAGAGTCCCATTTAATGGTTTCTTGGGCCTCTGGCCTCCACCTTGAAGCCAAGTCCCATTCTAGGCCCCCATTCTGATATCTGTGACCAAATCTTTGGGCTTAAGAGCTTGATCAATAGCTAACTAACAATAATAAAAAAAAATCAGTAATAATGGCTAATATTTATTAAGCACTATGAGCCAGACATTTACATATAATTTATTTATTCACACAACTTTTTAAAGAATTATTAACCCCATTTTGCAGATTTGAAAACTGAGGTATGTACCCCAGAGGCTGATGGCCTTATCTAGTAACCCATCTACCTCCTAACGGACCTCTCCAAGGCCAACCCCTCACCTAACACTTCTCTTAGACATCATCCAGGCCAGTGTGTATCAAAGCTAAAGACTAGACTTTGCCAAGGCCTGTGCTAGATGCCTCATATACATCTTATTTCATCCTTAGAGTAACTCCGGATGGTGAACATCACTGCCTCATTTTGCAGATTCTAATACTGAGGCTCAGAGGGACATGCTCAGGTCCACCCAGCTGGTAAGTGACCAAGCCAGAAAGTGTATGGCAGCCTGTCCTCATGCTTCCTACCATCCAGCATCCCCTCTACACAAATGTCCAGTATCTGCAATTGGCTGGCAGGCACCCTACCCCTACCTTTTCTCCCTTCCCACAGTTCTGGTCCTATTCCAGGGGAGACAAGAGACGAAAGGAAAAAGCAGGATCCAGGCAAATGCTGCAGGCATAAGGGTTTGGGGAAATTCTCTAGACAGCCACACCCATCTCTCCTTCATCTCCTTCCTTCCCTGGGGAATCTTCGTGAGGAGAAACACATGGAGATGGATGCCTCTTGTACAACTAATTAAAAGGCCCTCCAAGCTCCACAAGTGGGTTCTTCACTCCCTTGAACACCAATTTCCCAAGCTTGGGTTGGCAGGTGCCCCTCTGCCACATGGGATGAGTGTCTCTTCAGTATCTTGTCTACCCTCATCCCCGGAGCTAGGTATGCCCCCTTAACCCTCTGGCCCCACAGGAGAGAGAGCAGAAACTGGTCTTGCTTTCCTCCTCTAGCCTCACCCTCCTGTTTCTGTTTCGTTTAAATAAGCCTCTTTCTGGCAGATGGAAGCGCTGCCTCCTGAGATCCCCATCCTGTCACCAGCGTTATCAAACCTGGCCTCCCACTGCCTCTTGAAAGAAAAGGGGCCTTCCCGGAACAGCCTCACCCAACTGCATCTCCAGCCTGAGATGTGTCCCTTCGCTGAAGCTGGAGCCTTTCTGAGTGTTCTTGAAAGAGTTGGGGTGCTGCTGACACCGTCTACCTCCAGGCCTTTGTAAAAGCTGTTTCATCTTCAGGAAGCCATTCTACACACCGGCCCTAAATCTTTCTTATGCTTCAATGCACAGTGCAAATGTGGATGGCTTCACCCACAATCACCCCCAGGGTTCATCATTTCCTACTCAGTGCCCACTACAACAAACCCCATTTGCCTATCACCCTGTGATATAACTGTGGACCCAGGAGACCGAGCTCCTTGACAGCAGGGCAGAGTCTTACTCGGCGTGGCCCACACACTGCCAACACATAGTGGGAGCTCAATAAAGGTTGGGTGGAGAAGAGGTTTGCCCTCTCCCTGGGGTGGGAGTCCTTAGGAAGGGTGGTTCTCAAGCCTTTGTATATCGAACACTGCAATGGGGCCACGGGCTAACTCTACCTGGAGCTGGGCACTGGGCACCGTGTGGGTACTCAGAGCACACCACACTCATGAACACGAGTAAAGCCAACATTTAATTGGGCACTTACAATTATCCTATTTACTCCTTACACCTATGTCACATGGATACCATTAGCCCCATTTTCAGATGGAGAAATGGAAGTCAGAGGGGTTAATTAAGCTGACCAGGGTAACGCAGCTACTAAGTGACAGAGCTGGTACTCAAATTGGGCCTGTCTGACTCTGGAGTACAGGCTCTTGTTCACCCCATACTGTCTACTGCCCATCCACACCACACCTTGACCCCCCTTGAACCTCTATGTGAGTCCGGGACTGAAAGGACCAGAGGTTTGGCTGAGACTGACAGTGTCCTCCCTGCCCCCCATACCAGAATTCAGACTGCCAGGGGACACCATCAAAGATAAAATATCCTGGCATCCTTGTCAATTACAGAGTCAATTCTCCAGCTCTTGGAGATAAGCCTCACCTGTCAGACGAAAGCCTTGCCCTGGGTGCCCAGCCACCTGCAAATGATAATTAAAGGGAAGCCCAGAGCCTCCAAGACAGCTGAAACTCCCAACTCAGCCTACAGACACACCTCACCCTGCCCTCCCCTTGCTCCAGCCACCCAGGTCTCCAGTTCCGTACACAGTGAACAAGGAGCCTTGAACCTGCCATCCTTGTTTCATCAAACCCGCAGGCACTGATGGTGCCACCCCTGGGCAACCTGAAGGAATAGCAGCCATCCTCACTGGCCCAGGACTCAGGGCCTGGCTCTCTGGTGGTCCCAGGCTGGAGGTGAGCTGCGATGTACTCAGGGCCATGCACACAAAGAAAAAACTTAAGAGTCACTTTTAACAGAAGGGTGTGGTGTGATCTTGAGCAAGTCACTTCATCTTCTGAGCCCCCATGTGCTCACCTGTAAAATGGGTGGTCCTCCTGGTGGACCTGTCTCAGAGGCTGCTGTGGGGAATTCAAGCAGCTCACTTGTGGAGAAGATTTGTGAGGAGCCCAGGGTAGTGTAGATGTACAGGATTACGACAGTTAATAGTGACAACGGACATGACCTTTATAGAGTGCTCACATGTGACAGGTGCTGTTCCAAATTCTTGATGTACATTAACTCATTTTAACCTCAGAACCACCCTCTGAAGTGAGAAGTAGTATTACCCCATTTTTACAAATGAGAAAAGTGAGGCACAGAAAGGTTAAATAAGTTGCCTGAGGACACCTAGCTAGTGTGTGGCTCTGACAGGCTTGTGAAGCAGGACGGTCTGGCGCTAGACTTTGCTCTAACCATTGGGCGATGCTGCCTCTCTCCAGAGCTGCAGTTTGAGGGGAAGAAAGTTCAGGGAGTCAGCCTCTCTGGACAAGATGGCCAGAGACAGCTGCCCCTGGGTGAGCACCTACTGTGTGCCAAGCACCTTCCTCCCAATTTATCAGTCCCAGGGGACAGGTGTCCTCATTCCTAATGGCACATCAGGAGACTGAGGACCGGAAAGCCCAAGGTCTCCTAGCTGGCAGGGATTTGAATTATGTCTTTCGCTATGGTACTTCCACTCAATCTCAACCTTGTTTTGTCTTCCTGAGTCCAAAGCTCCTGCCACCTTCTGCATTTCTGGACACTCTGGGGATGGACAGTGAGATGACCAGATGGGCATAGGTCACTCCCTGCCTTACATTTCCTGCAAAAGGGCTTTCACCTCTCCCTGCCCAAGTAGCCAGCTGCCTAGTTCCCCACCTCCTCTCCCCATTGCCTCATCTAAATTGCCTATCCAGGGCACTCATTAGGGCCCTGCAGAGTGGGGCCTGGAATGGCCATAGCCCAGCACTGCAGAGCTTTGGAATGTGGATGAGGACCTCTCCCTTGGACAAGCCTGAAGTGGCCCTCAGAATGCCCAGATGCCTCCACCTACATACTCAGCTGTATCCCTGGCTACCCTCAAACCACTATCTTCCCTCCTCTCCCCTCCCATAGGCCCAGGGGAGAGGAAGAGGGGGCCCAGCTCTTCTGCCTCTTCTTCCCTGCGCCCCGTCTAACACTTAGAGCAACTGGGCTCCAAGGAGCTCTGCAGAGGGTGCATGGGGTAAGGCTGCCCCCAACAGGCAGTCAGGAGAGGAGGTCATTTTGTTCAGAAAGCCTGAAATCATTGTAAGCACAGAGGGAGTGGTAATGTTTTGGGTCGGGGTGGGGGGGTCAGGGGAGGTCAGAGTCTCTTTGCTGAAGTGTCCAGGGATCCTGAAC
The DNA here is from genome assembly GCF_902729225.1 of Pteropus medius. Lineage (NCBI taxonomy): Eukaryota > Metazoa > Chordata > Mammalia > Chiroptera > Pteropodidae > Pteropus > Pteropus medius. The sequence continues at coordinate 8,907,726 of NW_024349799.1, read as the reverse complement.
CTCGCCTCAAACGCTGAGGCTGGGAGAAATCTGTTTAAAGGATACCAAGAGCAGGCTCAGAGTGGTGGGGAAGGTAGTTCCATGTACAGCATATGGATGTGGAACCAGGGACAGTGATAATCCTAGTCAGAACTCTCCCCAAGGTTCAGAGTCAGAGGGCATGCGCCACCCCCCATTTCCACCCCTTTCACTGTCCCTATTACTGTCTCTGGGCCTTAAAAACTATTCTACATGCACCCTCCTACAACCACTAATTGTCTGGAAGTGTTTTCTTGGATCCAACCAGAATCCCTCCTGCTGCAACTGAAGCCCAGGTCCAAATGTTCTGGTCCCGATTGGTCCAGAGTGGGGGAGATAAGTGAGTGGGCACAGTGTTGGGCTCTCAGGGCTTCCTAGAGTAGAGAAGTAGACAGAGCAAGTATTAAAAGAGAACCAGTGGGGTGGGGGGAGCCCCCAGGGAAATCTTCAAAGCAGAGAGAAGAGCGTCTCCTGAAGACAAACGTCTCTGCAGCCTTCAGCCCAAAGCCCCATTTCCATAAAGATGTTATCCTCACTGCTCTTTCTCCTAATTGGAACATGTCTATAGCAAGGAGCATGTGCCCATGCCAACAGAACAGTGCTAACCAGCACTTCAAATCTGGCGTGAACAGGGACTAGTGTGTGCCCACCCCACCAGCCAGACCAGGGTCTCAATGCAAGAGCTTATTCTTAGCTTAACCTGCGTTTGAATCCCAGCTCTACCACTTCCTCTCTGAGCCACAGTTTCTTCATCTGTTAAGGAAGAAGAATAATTCTTGCCTCATTTGGTATTTGAAAGGGTTTAAACGGTGTACTGCTTCAGAAAGTTCAACACAAAGGTAGGCACACACTCAGTGCTCCATACACATTCAAAAGGAAGTCCTTCTGTGATGGCCTTGAATGGGTTCCAAACCATTTCAGCCAATTTATCAACAATTCTTGGAAAAGTTACTTACCATTTTTGTGCCTCAATGGTAAGTAACTTTTCCAAGAATTGTTGATAATCCTTGTATGTAGAGCAGGGATTAGCAATACCCATCAGAGGGCTGCAATTACGCTTAAGTAAGGCAACATGTGTAAAAGCTCCTGGCACATAGTAGGTCAGTGCTGAGTCAGAATTATTGGTAACAAGATGCTGTCAACCAACTGCTGGCCAGAATAGGAACCCTGACACTTTGGAGGGAATTCTGAAGCCAGCTGAGAGGTTTCCTTATAGCCCCTCTCCAATTTTGAGTTTCCCCATCCAAACGGCCATATGCATTATGTTTCAGGGCCCTGGGTTCCAGGGTCAGAGCCCCTGACCCCTCAGAAGAAGCAGCAGCAAGGAGATGTGCCCATGGATTAGTGATATCACCACTGGTTCCCTCAGTATCATGTGGACAACTCAGCTCCCTGGCTATATCTCAACTCCCTCAACACAGTGTTGGGCTCACTCCAAGCTCCAGCTCTGAGTCCCTATGGATCAACACTCTACATCTGTCTGCTTGAGCCCAGGAACCACTAGGAGGACAGGGTGGGCTTCTGCCTGGCTCTGTTCAGGTTTCTGCCCTGGGAATCCACCAGAGCTGCTTGCCTTGCTAAGGGGATCTTTTTGAGCTCCCCTGTCTACAGGAATCAGGCCATAGCTGGGACCCAGATCCCTTCCTAGGGGAGAGCCATGGGACATCAACTCAACAGGACCACTCACAAGTTAGGCTAGTGAGGCCTGGAGAGAAGTTGAGGGTCAAAGAGTGAGTCATAAGTGAGAATGTGAGGACAGACCTCAGGCCTGCCAAATCCTAGGCCAAGGTACTTCCCCTGTACTCACCTTTCTTCTGAAGCTGAGAATGGCTTCACTGAGCTGGGGAACCCTGTCTCTATTCAGTGCTCAAGTACACTGGCAGATCTGAGTCCAAATCCTGGTTCTCCTACTTCTCAGTGGGGGCCCATCAGACAAACCCACTTGAGCTCTCTGAGCCTCTGTTTTTTATCTCTAAAACAGGGGCATAATTGCTCACTTCACAGGATGGCTATGAGGATTAAGGGACATGGCGGGGCTGAATTAGGTAAAAGGATATAGCAAGTGCCTAGCACATGATGAGCATTCACTATGAGGAAACAGTTGCATGCTACTCCTCTGTGAACTGTCTTCTTATATTTACACATACACGCACGTGTGTATGTACATTCATACACACCGCAATGCACAAACGTGCCCACTCAAACATATACACACACAACACATACTGCATATATTAATAAAGGGGAGGAAAAAAACCTCAAGCCAACAACCTGGGACTCTGTCCCATCCCTGCACGCATTAGCTTTTGGTGGCACTGGATCAGGGGAGATACAGAAGAGGGAGAAGGGAAAGCAGGAAGACAGGACCATACAGGTGGCAGGAATTCACCAAGAAGCTAACTATAAAAGAGACTCAGGCCTCCACAGCAATCCTGCTCACCTCACTTGACAGGCCCCTGCTGGTCACCTAGCAACAAGCATCTCTCCAGACTTCGTCGTAAATTGCACATAGCCTTTTCCTCAGCAGTGCCCTCCATAACTCCCCATCACCCTTCCTCCAGGCATGAGCTGCCCTCACACAGAAATCCACACCTCACATGTCCTCTGGGCCAGGAGACTGTAGGAAGCATTGCTGGGACCTCGGTGACAAGATGTTCCATGTGGAAGGGAGAGACAGCCAGCTTGGGATGGGCAGAATCAGGGCCTAGAAGGAGTCCATAGCCCTGCCCTGAGAAGGGGGAATGAAGAGAGGCCACTCTGAGTCATCTAAGTTTGCTTTTCAGAAAGCACAGCTATAAAAACCCCAAGCTATTTAATGCCAGGGACCAATGTTTGAGGAAAGCCAGAGTGGAGCGGGGGAAAAAAATGAGAGGAAACATTTGTTGAGACTGTACTGTGTGCTGAGCATTTCTCACACATAGTCTCAACTCACAAACCCTGTGAAGGTAGAATTGTGATCCTTACTTTACAGATAAAGCAGCCTAGGCCCAGAGGAGAAAGGCCCCTTGCTTGAGACCAGATGTGCTACAGCTTTGGGGTTGAAACTTAGATCTGGGCACTTAGATTTCAGGGCTAGTGCCAGGAGTCTGCGAGAGAGTCTGCTCAAAGACAGGCCTTTGCAGGGTGCCCAGAACCCACAGTGCCACATGAAAATATCTTCCTGAACCAGGGCATAAACCAGTCAGTGAGCACTTTCCCTCCTCTCCCCTCCAAAGGCCATGGCCTCCACTTCCCAGTAACCCTGGGCTCTGGGCTACCATGGTGAGTCGTCAGGAACCTCCTAGAGGGTCTCCAATAAGCAATGGCCATCCACCCCTGAGGCCTTCCATGCCCTCCTGACAGCCTCGAGCTGCCCCTGAGAGCCAAGGGATCTTTATTACTAATCCAGCAGCATTTCCTGAAGTAGGCTCTGTACACAGCTGGCAGTGTGGCCAATGACTCCATTGAGCAGTGATGACAACAGAAGAATTAGCTGAATTCCTGCCCCTCACCAAAGCAGCTAGCACCCCCAGGACAGATGCAGGGCATGGGGTGGGCCAGCAACATGGGAAGTCCCTGCCCAGAATGGCTAGGACCTGGGTTGTTGAGTGTGTGCCCTCTCTCCCTGCATCTGCAGCCCTCACAGTTCTTCCTACAGTAATCCAGAATCCACTGCTTCCCAGCGCCTGCAGTCTGGCTTGCAGCCCCAGAACAAACAACCCTCTCACCTTCAAGACATCCTTGTTTCACGCTGTTATCCCCTTCCCCATCAGTTCCTCCTTTCTTCCTTTAATTCAGAGGTTCTCACTGTTGGCTGCACATTAGAATAAGCAGGGGAGATTCGGATTCAATGAGTCTGGGCAGGACCTGAGCATCAGCATGTTTTAAAAGCTCCCCAGTGTATTCTGTGGTGCCAACTTGAGGACCTCTGGCAGAACGGCTGCTTCTCATCATATCTCAGTTCAAAGTCAGCTCTTCTATGAAGCCTTCCCTGACTACCCCTCCACCCCAGTCTGGGCTGGATGTTCCTCCTCTGAGTTCCCAGGTCTCCCAGTACCTCTAACTATCAAAACCCTTGTCACATAATACTATAATTGACTTTATTACAAGACTATCTTGCAAAATCTACAATGAACTCCAGGGCCAGGAGTGGGTCTTGTTCATTTCTATATCCCCACCACCCAGCACAGGACCTGCCATGAAGAGGCGGCTTCAGAAATGTCTGGTGAGTGAATGAATGAATGAACGAACCAACGAACGAACGAACGAACGAACGAACGAACGAACGAACGAACGAACAAACCCAAGTGCTAATTCTCTGCCTACTGATGTTTCTTCCCCTTCTTCCTCAGACAAGCCTCCCAGATAACTAAGCTGCCTAAAGTCTCCTTTGCCTAATCATCTCACGCCAGCCCAACCTTTGCCTATGCAGGGTCATATGTCTGCAGTAACCCCCACACCAACCTGGGTGAACCTCTCAGATCTTTTTAACTACTCCAGAAATCTCTCCTGCTCCAAAAATCCCCCATGATTAACCAGGTGGATCTCAACAGTCCTTGATTTAAAACACCCTGGTTACTTTCCCACCACTTTCCCCGACACCTGGTCTTAGAGGATCAGCACTAGACTGACTCAACAGATGAGACTTGGAAATAAATCCAAAACTAGGAGTCAAGAGGCCTGAGTGCTGCTACCAACTTCCTGTGTGATCCTGGGCCAGTCACTTAAACTATCTGTGTCTCAGGTTTCCCATCTATAAAATAAAGTTGCTACAAAGATTAAATGAGTTAACAGACCTAAGGCCTTAAGGTAGTGCCAGGCACAGAGTGCTATTATCAAAGTGTTTCTTAGCTACTCTTAACCACCAAATGAGGGAAGGTTAACTACTGGGCTTGAGGCCTTTATAGCCAGATGAATTACTTCACTACATCATCTAGCCTAAGCCACCACCTCTGGGCAAGGCCACCAGCCAGAGAAAATGAGAGGCCCGGACTTCGGTGGTTGGTCCCTGGTCTAAGTCTGGTAATGTTTCTGTAAACAAAGCAGTGGTGTGCTCAGGCCACCATCTAGCCACAATCAGGGCTGGAGGATGGCCCACACAACAGATCTCAGCCCAAAGTGCAGAATTATCCTGCCAGGATTCGTAGAGAAGCCTTTTTCAAAACATCATGGCCACCACAGCTCTTTGGTTGTTTTTCCTGCTCACTTTTCAGCCTTCATTCCCATTCACCAAGGCCCAGTTTGATTCCCTACGCGCAGTCTCCCCTCCCCTTAAACAGACGGAAGCATCAAAGCGCGAAAAACACTGAAATTGCCAAATGCAATTTCTCTCCAGAGATGACAAATTTGCTGCAATTTATATTTCCAAACCGAAGCTGCAGCTCCGAAGCAGTTCCCAGGCAGGTTCCCAGCCCCTCATCATTTCCTCATCTGCACAACATCCCCACTCCCCCTACCCATGCAGAGGAGGGGCCACCCCCATTTCCCTCTAGGGGGTGGGGTGCGAAAGGGAGAGGGGTCAAAGCAAGGGCAGGAGACAGAAAAGAGAACCAGGTGCCAGGTCCCTCAAGGTTCACTCATCTACATCTGTTCAGCCAAGGTCAGACAGAGTACCCAACAATGAGTTCTGAGACAGGCTGAAGGACTACCTCTACCTCTAATAAGCAGTAACAGTAACAGAGTCCATTGTGCATACATAGCAAGCTGGGCCAGTCACTTTATTTAAAAAATCACATTTACTCTTCACCCCCTGCCCCCCACCCTGAGAATGGGTGATCTTCCCATTTTACAGGAGAGGACACACATGAGAGGGGTCAACAGACTGGCCCAAAGGCACACAGTTAGTAGGACATGACATGGAATCTTTTACCTCCCTGACTCCAAAGCTGTCATGCTCCCTAATCACCACCCCAAGACCTTGAGCACCTCTTTAGATCTTAGTTTTTCATCTTCAAGTTGGTTTGGACCATTTTTTCTTAATATATACTTTTAAATATATACCCCTGCTTAAGCAACATTAAAATATTGTACCCTGTTTGTGATCTGTATTATGAAAAAGTGTTATTTGTTTTCCAAAATAAACTTCTTTCCAAAGATAAGATTCATTTCCAAAGATCATAACACTAAATTTGCTTTTTCATGTATTAACTCCTCCCTGCACCCAGGAAACCCCAATATGCACCTACAGAAGGACCAGGCCTCTACCACTCACCCCACTACACTCTGCTGGGAAGCTCTGGTCTGTCTCTTGGGTGCTATCATTGCTCACACCCAATGAGAGGCAGCAGAGCCTATGTTAGGGGCACCCCTGTGCAGTTAGAGGCACCCCTGTGCAGTTAGGGCCTGGGCAAGACACTTCTCTCCAAACCTCAGTCTGGAACATAGGAATAATAATAGTTCCTAGCTGGTAGTGTGAGAATTAAGTGAGTAAATACCTGTAATGCACTTAAAACACTGCCTGGCCTCTAGTAAGCGCTCAGTAAGTGTTAACTATCATTAGGAGTCTGTTGGTGTTTAATCACAGATTCATCATTCGCCTGCCTCCAGGAAAATTCCTATAGCAAGTACTAGTCCCTTCGCTTGGTCTTGGGGGATGATTTTGTGGACAAGTTCCATTACTACAGCCTCTCAATGCTCACAATGACCCAGGATTATTGTGGGTCCTAGGATCTGTGAGAACTCAAACAAATCACAGCCTCAGATTTGTTTGGGTTTGATTTCAAATAAGAAAGATTTCCAATTCTTCTTATCTGAGAAACAGCCATCTGGGAAAGATTTTAAGTTAGATCTTTACCTCACTACACACAATAAAGTGAATTCCAGCTGGATCTCAGATTTAAACATAAACAATAAAACCATACATGTACGAAAAAAAAATCCTAAAGTGGGCAAAACACCTAAGTAGGACACAAAATCCAGAAACCATAAAAGATGGATAAATTCAACTACATAAAATTGTTTATTTTACATTTTAAAAATTATAAACAAATTAAAAGAAAGGATAAGGTCAAGGGAAATACATAGTTCAGAAAAAAAAAAGGCCTAATTTCTTAAAGAAATTAATAAGAAAATACTAAAGACCTAGTTTAAAAACAGGATAAATAACGTGGTCAACCATAGAAAAGGAAACAAAAATAGCTCTCAGACACATGATAAGATCCTGAGTAGAATATCTATGGCTTTTCATCTATTACTGAAAAAAAATGACCAATTATATACTTCAATAAAGCTAGAAAAAAATTTTATTTTAATTTTAAAGTTTGATAATACTCTTTTGGAGAAATAGGAAGTTTTACATTTTGCTCATGAGAAGGTGAACTGACAACATGTATATGGAGGGTAATATGGCAAAATTTGACCCAGCACTTCCACTTCTAGAACTCATCCCACAGATATCTTTTAATATGCAAAATGACTTATTTACAAGGATATCATTGTTATATGATAAATCTCACACCGGGGGATAATTAACCAAATGTGGAACCTGGGGCAAAGTTACTTAACCTCTCTGGGCCATCTGTAAAATGAGTATTATTGAGTATAACAATGGAACTTACCTCAGAGGTTGTTGGGTTATATATACACATATGTTTTTTATATATAAATAATACACACATACATAAAGCCTCTCAAATCTGGTGTGTAATAAGTGCTCAGCAAGTGTTACCATTCATATCATTATTATAATTAATGTTATCAACAATGGGACCCAACCTAGATATTAGCTCTGATCATGTGTGAGGACTTCGAGAATAGCCAACTCACCTATCATCTTCCTTTAATGAAGAATCTCAGGGAGTCAAGACGATATTACAACTGTAACTAAGTAAATGGAAACCCAGTCACTGTATTATGTCTGATGCCTACAAAAACTTGGTCAGCAATGGAAACCAAAAAAAAAAAGGCTCTCCCAGAAGCAATCCTTGACAGTGTCCAGCCCAGCTCTCACCCTAGGAGAGAACGTTCTGGCTCAGTTCTGGCTAAGTGTACTGGACCATTCCTCTCTTAGAAAATCTACTCAAGTGATGGGTGAAAGCCCTGCTTAATTAATAATAACAATAACAGCTAACACTTTGTGATAGTTTTCTAAATGCAAAACAGAGCTAAGCATTTAACATACAATAGTTCATTATTCTCACACAACTCTATCAGGTATGTGTTATTATTCCTCCCATTTTATAGAAGAGGAAACCAAGATCCAATGCAGAGCCCACATTTGTGCCTGGGTCTCTATTGCATCAGCCTTGCTAAGGTGGGCATTCTGTCCACCTGGTAGCTATATTTCTCTGTATAAACCATAGTGTAGTATCCTGGCTTGTAGGCATCTGCTTCTTATATGTATCTGTCAGTGTGAATCAGCCCCAAAGGCAGAACTTCTCTGTGCATAAAGACAAAATTAGGGTTTGGAGCCTAGAAGTCATGGGCTAGGTCACGAGACCCATTCAGCTTCTATGAGGCATGTATGTCTGTCCTTACCCCTATTTTCAGAGAGGGAAATGGGCTCAAGTTGGCACACCCAGCAATGGCAGAACCAGGTCACCCTGTCTCCTTCTTACTGCATCTCTCCACGACCCCTCAGTACCTAAGAAACCCAAGTAAGGCTGTGATGGCAGGAAAGGTGAAGTCCCCCTGAATGCACCTACAATGACAAGAAGTCCCTGAGCAAAACCTGGATTCCACTGAAAGCCATAGAGCTCCATCCCCTCATTCACGTACAAGGGCAGGCACATGTGGGCTGCCAGCTGTCCTAGCTAATTAACTCTCCAATCAAGGAGGGGTTAGCACTAGGGAGGGGTGTGCAGTAAGAGCATGGCTTCCCGGAATCCTTGTAGTCCTTTTGCACAAGATAAATTGTTGCCTCTGATTCAATTTCTTCCTCCCTCGCCCTGCCCTGCTAGGCTTCCTAAAACAATAAGAAAACACATTTCTCATCACAGCATTTAATCCTTCAGGCAGGGAACAGAAGCTCCACATCTAGTTCCATGCTATAAAATGAGGAGTGAGGAAAAAGGCCAAGGAGGGACAGTGGATGGAGCCCAGGAAGAGACTCAGAGGGGAATATGGCTGGAAATGAAATTCTTGGGGGGATAGGGCACAGCTTGCTCTACTATGCTCTCAGAGTTAATCATTCTTTCACTCAACTAGTATCCACTGAGGCAGGCCCTGCTATATATCAGGCAGACAGAAAAGAGAAAGACACAGTCCAGGATTCACCACGTAGTGGGGTACACTAGATTATAGCATTCCACAAACTCTGATAGGGGAAAGTTCTGGGCTCTGAGGAAGCAAGGACAAGAGAAGGACTCACAGAGGCTATGAAAGGTTTTGCAGTGGATGGGGCATTTGAGCTACCTCTCATAAATTTACCAGGCAGGTGACATGAGAAAGAAAAATGTCATTTTTAATAATGGCATTTTAATACTGCAATGGTCCTTACAGTAAGCACGTGTATAGGGCTTTACAGTTTGCAAAGTGCTATTGCACCTATCATTTTATTTAATCTCATGCCATCTCTGTGAAGCGGAGAGTATCTTATATTCATTCTGAAGATGAGAAAATAAAGGCCTAGGGGGATGAAACGGCTTGCCTAGGTCTCTGCAGCCAGTAAATAATAGAGCTGGAATTCAGGTTTGTCTGACTCTAAAACCTGTATTCTTTTTACAACCCTAAGGATGCCAGTTTGTTCCTAGCAAGGATGGTGTAGGTCCATAAGGAAGGCTGTGGACAAATGGTCATGCTCTCTGAAACCAGACAGCTGCAATTCCAGGAGACCCAGGCCAATCTATATACATTGCTAGGTCTATGCTGAGAGAGACCCTGTCCTCAGGGAAGCATCCTCATTCAGCCAGACAGCCATAGTAGACAGTAGATGTGGTTAGTTTTTTGAAGAAAATCTAGTCTGTTGGCTTAGATTTGCTCTTACCCTATGATTATGGAGATATATATAGATAGATCTATAAGTAATCAGCTGCTGTTTTAAAAATGGATTGAAGGAAAAATAACAAGAACATCACTTTTTGTAGAGTGTACAAGGCACCAGGTGCTATGCTTATTCTCCATTTCATCATTTCCTCCTGACAACCCTATCAAGGGAAACACTACAATCCCCATCATACAGATGAGGAAACTGAGGCTCAGAGAAGTGAAGCTGCTTGTCCAAGGTGTCTGACCTGAACCCTGAGCTGTTGCTCATTCTTTTGTACTATAAATGTCCAGAAAAGGAGTAACCAGAAGTTGTCAGGACCCGAGAAGCCTGGGGATCACCATGCGGCATCCTCTCGGATATCCCAGGAGTCTGTAGAGAATCACTTCATCTTAAGATGATCAATGTCAATAATAATAACTTAGTGCTAACACTGATTCATCAGTGTGACCCTGGGAGTTATGACCACAAAGTTAAACCAAACCATGAGAGAAAACCAGAACTCCAAAGAAATTCATTTTAATATCTAGGGAAGTGTGACTCTAAGAAATACAAAGAATATAAACAGAACTGCAGCATCTCCTCAAGGTCAAAGGTTTTTGGAGCCTGGAGACAGAAGGATATTTCAACAACTCAAGAAGCCAACATATGCACATTCTGATCATGTGTTGTGGTGGCAGAGCAGGAGACTGACAACTGTGGTAGACTGAAAAATAAAGTAACAAAGGGACTTGAATCCTGGGGCATAACTGCTTGACTACCTCCTTCTTTTAATTTATAAAGTCCCTGACTGAGTATCACATCTAAACATGGAGCTTAGTGGGTTCCATCAATGCCATTAAGAAGAATCCAGTCAGCATTGTGGCCTACAACTCTGATTATTATGCAACCTCAGCCATCTGAGAAGGTGACCCCCAAAATTACTTGGGAAGGTATAATTATCTCTATAGTTGGTAAAGACCTTTCATGTTCAAATATAGAAATGTTCGAGAAACTCAAACCCACAGGGTAAATATTTTTAGATGTTAAAGGGTCTGTGTATATTGGTACCTTAAGTATTTGTAATTATTGAGAATTTGGCTTATTTAAGTAGCAAGTCAGCCCTTAGTTCCAAAATAAAATGTAATTTAATAATTTATATTTGTGATTTTAAGTCAAAAAATCATATTAAATTCATATGTAGTGCTAGAACATTTAAGATAACTTAAAATTCTCTTGAATTTATAAGAATTATTTGATTACTTGGGAAGGCTTATCAGTTAGGTAATAAAGCATAGTACTTAAAACTAAAATGAAATATATTACATTTATCAAATGACATTTTAAATATTGAAGGTGTTTAATTAACTTTGTAAAGGAAACAGACAACATCCAAAATCCCCTTTAAAAGACTGCTAAATTTTGGTAGAAAAATATAAATGAATAAATGAATGAGTGAATAAATCAAAAAATTAAAAGAAAAAATATAAGTTAACTCTTAAAACTTAAGGAAAAATTAGATTTTCATAAAATGTATGACTTAAATAAATTAAATATTTCTTTCAAAAACCAAAGTATCTTCTGAATACATTTTTTTTTGCTACAAACTGTCTTGAGGATTGAAAGAAATCTCACAGTGACACAGAGCACTTCCTATATTCTCAGAGCTAATGCTTTAAATGAATGATCTCATTTAGTCCTTATGACAACTGTAAAATAGACACTTTTACTATCTTCATTTCTGGGCACTGAATGCCGAGGCCAGGATTCTAAACCGGGGCACCTGGAATTTCAGAGGTATCTTAATCCCTGTGCCACAACAAGTTCCCGCATAAGAATGAACCCCCTATCAGGGCTAGCTTGGAAACACAATTGAAACAGCCTGGTAGCTGGCCTCTTTCTGTGTTTATTAGTGTCCAAGCCATAGCTCCTGTCCTCATCTCCAGCCTTTCCTCTACAACTTTGCTACTCACTGTGTGTTCTAAGAACTAGCAGCAAGAGCATTACTTGGGAGCTTGTTAGAAATGCAGAGTCTCAGGACCCATCTCAGCCTTTCTGAATCAGAACCTGCATTCAAAGGATGCCCAGGTGATGTGGCTGCCCACTAGAGTTTCAGAAGCCCTGCTCTACAGTATTACATTGGATTAGCCTCATTCTATGTGGCAAACAAGTTGTGGCCCCATTGTCCCTCTCCCCAGAAGACTCCAGCCTCCTGATGACAAGCGCAGTGTTAAAAGAAGTACAAAGCTCAACCCTTAGTGACTATGAAGCTCTTCCACCACATGAAGTTCCTCCATCACTGGCTGCTGAGAAAAGTAAATTTTGCTGAACTGCCCAAGGCCACGCTAATCTTTAATTATGTCGTTAATGTCTGTCTTCCCCCAGGTAGCCATTATGCAGGCAGTTACTACGGTGCCCTGGCTTTAAACAGCTTGCAGATTTCCTGACAGTATTAATGGAAGTTTTGCAAATTGATTTGGGGAGATTAGGTAGAGAGAGGCTGGCGTGACTTGACTTGACGTGAAGCCCATTCTAAGTGGTTCAGATCCTCCTGTCCTTGATCCCTGCCCAGAGCAAGAGAAAAGAGTAGGAGTCAAGAGACCTGGTGCCAGGCATGACTCTCCTACAGAGGGCTTGTGACCTCAGGCCTGTCACTTCCTCTTTGGGCCTCTTCTTTAACATAAGCAGGTTGGGCCAGTCTAGATTCACCACATGGTTACTCCTGGCTTACATCTCTCAGATCACTGAGTCTCAGAGACTGGCAAAATGGCTCACCGCAGAGGGGATATGCTTCTTTCTTTCCTTCTTTCCCTCATCCATTCATTGACTCGCCTCTTGACTCAATCAATACACATGGCTGAGGATCTACAGGGGGCTCTGCAGTAGGCAGTGGGAACAGATATGAATTAGCTGCTTCTGGCTGGCATACAGTCACCCTCAGCAAAATCAAAAGCAAGCAATGTTCACCATAGACTGGATCAGCTCAACATCAGGTTCAGAGTATTCTGGCAGTGCTTCTGTCATCCTTTCTGCTCCAAGACTCAGAGAAGGAGGAGAACCACAGTGAAATGGGATGGAAAAAGAATTGACCTTGGGTGTCAAAGGCCTGGGTTCTGGAACCAGCTCTGGCTCTAACTGCTGTGTGACCTTGGGCAAATCAATTTCTATTTCTAGCTGTCAGTTTCCTCTTCTTGAAAACAGGGAAATGGGGATGATAATTCCTGTTCTGTCTTGCTAGGGAGTAGTTGAAATGAATGTCATTAGTAACCTGAGGGCCTTTAGTGTACTGATGGGGGAGGACTGCCATCTTTTCAGTTGCCATGAAGCAGCCCTGCCCATCGCCAAGAAATCTAACCATGGAGCAGAGTACCCAGGGGGCCAGGCCTTGGCCGAATTCTCCACCACCCCCTACCACATCTCATAAGTGACAGTGACCTCAAAGCTTTTAAAATAGGAAGATGGGCAGGTAGGGACAATGCAAAAATAGACCAGGATGAAGGCCAGGGGTCTGCTCTACTTCCTATAGGGTACGTGCACCTGGATCCTCTAGTGTAACCCCATCTCTAAACCATCCTATTGCAGAAAGCAAGGACTCATCCCAACTCCAATATCCCACGGAGGGAAAGTAACTGAATTGGGGGAGTGGCCCTGGCCCAGGGAAGAGTTAGAAGACAACTTGGACCTCCTGGCTCCCTCATACCCAAGACATATTCAACTATACTGTCCTGTTTCTCTGCCCTTGCCCTCTAGCTGCCAGCCTCTGTCTTTGCTCCTCTCTCCCACTATGCGCAGGAGGCTCTGTGTATTTACCTTTTCTCTCTGACAACCTATCTAAAGTAATCCTCCTAAATTCTGCCCAACACCACCATCCCTGACTCCACAGCCTCTATCACCTATGGGCTCACTAGGCTCACCCCTCCACCATCACTGCCATTAGCAGCAAGAAGCATTTATGGGCCTACGTTTTTATTCTAAAAATAAGGTTTCAATTAAAGTTGAGAGGTATGAAAGAAAGCTGCCTCAGGCAGGCAGCCCCTCTCTGAGGCTTCCTCTCCAACAGATGGTTTGTAGCATTTTTAATTAATGAGAGATGTGCAGATAGGGGCCCTTAATAGCCTGCAGCAAAACGTAGAGGCTGGGGAGGGGTGGAATGTGGCTGGCCCAGAGTAGGCTCTGGGCCAGGGGATGCTGCCTGAGTTGGAGAAGGGAGCCCTTCAGCCCTGTCTCTTCCATGGCCAGCACACTGGCAACACCTGAGCCAGTCCCGAGGTAGCTCACAGCCCGGATTCTCTGCCCTGTACCAGCATGTGGGAAAGGAAAGAACAAATTAGATGTGCAAACCAGATGTACAAATCAGATGGGCCTAAGGTAGGCCTTTGCATACCTTCTTTAGGATATTTTATGCCTCTCTCAAATGCCCCTCTTTCCCCAGATCTCCGCCTGAGCAAGTCTTTTAATGTCTCTGAGCCTTAGTATTCTCCTGGGGAAGATAAGGATTGAATAATCATAAGCCTGTAGTCTTGAAAGAATCATAAAGTCCATGTAATTCAACCACCAAGGCTTGAATACCTACCAGAACTCTCCCACCAAGAGGTGGCCTGGTCTCTAATGCCAGAGGCCTCACTACCTCCCAGAGTCACAAAGCAGCCAGTTTTACCTGCAGTCAACTCTGCTAGAGTTAGAATAAGGTAGATTCTGTCTCCCTGAGTTATGTTTGATCATTGTGAAAATTAAGGAGGAGACACTGAATATGAAGTTGCTTTGTAAACTGAATGTAACTATCTTTAATTATGTGAGCAAACAACTTGGGGCCAAGAGAAGAGAAAGTAGGGATCAACCAAGGCAGAGTCCTAGAACAGCATCCCAAGCCTCCCTACTGAGGCCCACCAGGTGACAACCAGCCTCCCCTACCCTATCTCACCCCAGAGTTCACCTCTGCCTGTTGGGCTCAACCAGGGAAAAATGATCACAGAAAGTCTCCCAAGGTCAGCATTAATAAGCATTCACTCAATCAATAAAAGCTCCTGGAGCCCTACCATATGCCAGAAGTCATTCTAAGCACTGAGGATTCAGCAAGGGACAAAAAGCATCTTCCCTTTTAGTTCAGGGGAGATAAACAATTAATAAATCAAGATTTTATTTTTTAAATCTCAAGTGGTGATAAGTGGTCTGAAGAAAAATAAGGTAGAGGATACAGAACATGGCAGAAGGCAGGATAATTTTTAAAAAGGAAAATGTAACAAAAGTTACATTTTGAGGGAGTAAGCCATGCAAGGATCTGGGGGAAGAGTGTTGCAGGCTGAGAGAAAAGCAAAGTTCCCAAGACAGAAATAAGCTTGACAGGAAGAACAACAAGGAGGCCAGTGTGGATGGAAAGAAGTCAGGGAAGAAGGGAAGGGGGATGTAGTATAAAGCCTCTTAGACCATTGTGATGGGTAGGGGCCTGGGATACAGGAGACCCTCCTGACAGGAGTTTTCCTCCCATTCCGACCACAGCAATACCCCCACTCCAAGGCCCAGGCTCTGCTGCTGCTTAAGGTTCTACGAGGACAAGGGGGTAGCAAACTATGTGTCATCCACTGGGGAATCACCAAAAAGAAATGGGATGGTGAGGGAGGACTGACTGGATGGCTGCAGGGACCGAGGAAGAGATGCTTTGTTATTCAAGAAAGATAAGAGGATGTGAATTTCAGTGGGGAAGGAGAAAAGAACATAAAATGTAAACAAAGTAGGCAGAGAGAAGAGGAATGCCAAATAATAATAGCCGTTAACACCATGTGCCAGACACTGTTCTTAAAACTTATATTAAGTGTCTTCCCATGAAGTGGGTACTATTACGATGTCCATTAAAGATGAGAAAACTGAGGCACAGAGGAGATAAGTAACTTACTCAAAAAGTCAACCACATGACAGAACTGAGACTCAACCTAGGCAGGCTGGCTTCAGAGTCCACACTAATACCTACACAGATGCTTGAGACAGAAACCTGGACAACGATGGTTTGAAGAGAAGAAGCAGGCAGAGCCAGGAGAAGCAAAGTTTAGGAAATATATTTTGCTTCCCATGCTACTTTTCTCCCCATAAAATTCAATCGTGATGCTATCCATTTGGTACTTGGGAAGTTTAAGTGCTCTCTCATTTGATCTTTTCAATGACTGTAAAGTAGATACAATCATCATCCCCAATTTATAGACGAGGACACTGAGACTCAAGAGGTTAAATAACCTTCCTAGGAAGTAGCAAAGACAAAGACAAAATTCAAACACAAGATTTGCCTGACTCCAAATCCATGGAGCATAAGGTGCTCATAAGTGCTTTTTATCCAAAAAGCACTTATGAGCACCTATGAAGTGGCAGATATTGAACCAAGTGTTCGAAGGTGAGAAAGACATGGCCCTTGGAAGGATCCTTTGGTTAATCCCCCTGTAAACTTAGCTCCATATGGAACGTTCATCTTACTCCTGATTAAAGCATGTGAAAGCCAACACTCCTGAGCTCCTGCTCTGTGCTTGGTATTTTCATGCTTTGCATCACTAAGCCCTTCCATCTTCCATCAGCTCAGGAGGGTAGAGGTGGCTGAGATCGCTTTGTCTATCCAGTGTCACGATTCCCTACCTCTGCAACATAATAATCCTGATTTTATCTAGAGTGCCAACGTGCCTAACTAAAGACTATTTTAAAGCCTCTGTTGCAATTAGGTGCAGCCATAAAACTAAGTTGTGGCTAACAAAATGCATAGGGAGTCATTATGTGGGAAAAGCTGCATAAAAGGAAAAGACAGCCCTGAAGTGTGCCCTTTCTCCTTTTCACCTGCTTGAAACTCAGTTATGATGGCTGAAGTTTCAATAGATATCATGGATCATAAAGGGAACTGTGAGAATGAAAATGATGTGCTCAGAATAGTGAAACAAAAAAACTAGGGTTCTGTATCCCAGACAATACTTAGGAACCACTATATCAGGGAGATCAGAACACTGATCTCCTTGCCTCTTGAACATGAGAAATAACCTCCTATACTGCTTTAGTATTTTTCCTGATCTTAGTCACTAGTAGTCAAATGCATGTCTTAACAGATACAGTAATTACTACCATCATCCCCATTTGGAAACTGAGACTGACAGATTGCCAAAACCCCACAGCTAAGTAAGGGGGAAAAGCAGGATTCAAACCTGAATTTAATTCCCAAAGCCCTGCTCTTCCCATCCCTTTGGTAAGAGGCTTGTTCACTCTCAGTAATTCATGAGAAGGCACAGGCATTACAGTAGAGTTTAAAACAGCTGACAACAGCTATATCTCCCAGCTCTTGTCTTACGGACAGCACATCAGAGCAGATTGTCTTCTTCCTTACCTATGCACGCCAGTAGATAAATTTACCACGTATCAGGCAGCACGCAGATTTTTAATTTCCCATTTAACATCTCTTCTGTCCAAGTCCCAAGGGGCCAGACTCTTTCAGGGCTCCCGGTGCGGGGTGGGGAGGGGCGGTGGGGGGGAAGTTCCCTAAACTCATCATCATGCAAACTTCACAATGTGCTCTTCTCTAAGGAAAACTTTAGTTCATTAATTCCTTAGAATTTTCTAGATATCAAACAACATCGTTTGTAAATAAAGACAGTTTGACTTCTTTTCCAATCTGGATACCTTTTATTTCCTTTCTTCGTCTGACTGCACCAGCTAAAACTTCTAGTACTACGTTGAATTGAAGAGGTGAGAGTGGACATTTTTGCTTTGTTCCTGATCTTAGGTGGCAGGCATGCAGGCTTTCACCATTAGGTATGATGTTTCCTGTGGGTTTTTTGTAGATGCCTTTTATTAGGTTAAGGAAGCTTCTTTATATTCTACATTTATTGAGCTGTATCATGAATTTTGTAAATGATTTTTTGTGTGTATACGGAGATGATTGTGTGGGTTTTGTCCTTTATTATATTAACATGGTGGATGACATTAATTGATTTTTGGATAGTAAAACAACCTTTCATTCCTGAAACAAATCCTACTTGATCATAGTGTATAATCTTTCTTATATGATGTTGGATTTGGCTTGCTAATATTTTATTGAGGATTCTTGCTTAGATATTGTTCTGTAGTTTCCTTGTGATGTCAGGAATATTGTTATGTTGGAGGTCTCCAAGACTACCCCCAGCTACCCCCAGGTGCGATGATTCACTAGAAATCTCAAAGGACTCAGCATATAGTCATACTCATGGTGACAATTTACTAGAGGGAAGACACAAAGCAAAATCAACAATGGGAAAGGCACATGGAATTAAGTCCAGAGGAAACCAAGTACAAGTTTTCAAGGGCCTGCTCTCAGTGGAATCAGACAAGACACTCTTAATTCCCCTAGCAACAAACTGTGACAACATGTATAAAATGTTGCCAAGCAGGGAAGCTCATTAGAGACTCAGTATCCAAGGTTTTTACTAGGAGGCTGGTCATTTAGGCTCCCTATGCCTAACATGTACCCACGTTCCAGACTCCCAAAAGGAAAATAAATGTTCAGCATAAACCATATCGTTGACAGCTTGGTACAGTGAGCCACTTTTATCAGTTAGGGTAGTGGGAATACTCTCAAAATCCAAGTTACCAGATGCCACCAAGGACCAAATTTGTAAGCAGGCCTTTCAAAGGACAGGAGTCAAGCCTGCTATGTTAACTCTTTTCTGCATACTTGCATTAAAAACAAAATCCCAGAAAGTAGATAATGCTTAATACAAAATAATTAAAAGCTAAAATTTTGGAATTTTAGCCACAGGAGGTAGGGAAGTTTGAGTGTCAGGACATTCTCAGTGCCTTGAAACCATACTCCTTTAGCTTACCCACATATATGTATAAGGTCAAGCTTGCATCTCTAAAGGAGTATTTGTTGAGACAAAAAAGGCCTCTCCATTCACATCATGCAGTGCTTAAGCAGAAATATTTTCCCTGTACTGTAGGAAAAATAGCTTTTATAGTCCTTGTGGCTTTTTAGCAACATTAGGCCTCCCAAAACTATTCAAGTTTCATCAGTCACAGTCTGGGGTAAATACTGAAAGTATGTCAAAGGGGGAAACAGGAAAACACACACTTGTTTGGCACACCCCTTTGGCACACTCTCAAGCATCCGATCTGCCTCCAGGCAGCACAATCCTGGTCCAACAACCAAAACCATGTTGATACTTCTTGAGCTCCACCAGCTAGAGCCAGAAGCTTGCAGGGTTATTGTCTCTAGTTGATTTTATTCGATTTATGTCACAAACTGTACCCCTAACCTTTCTCTGATACATAACATTGATGGTAATAAAAAGAATAATAGCTGAACAGCTGTTAAGCACAAAGTACGGACCAAGTACTGTGTGAGGCAATTTCATATACTAACTAATCCCCCAAACAATCCTATAAGATAGGCTGGCCCAAGGTCACAAAGCTAATAAATGGCAAAGATAGAATATGATCCCAAATACTCTCACTCCAGGCCAGCATTCTTAACTACCAGCAAAACCCCACTTCACAAAGATAACTCCATGACAGAGGGGGTTTCCAGCAATGTCCTCCCCACAAAATAGCCCATCACATTCTCTGACCTGGATTGGGGATGAGGTAGAAAAGAATACTTCTTGAGGCTGAAGTTAGTGAAAACATAGAACCAAGTAATACAAACAATGATATACATGTAAGTAGATTCCTAAACAAAGTTTCCTTCAGTGATGCCATCTATCAGAGAACATCTGATAATGCAGAGGCATTGCTGGTTGTCACAAGGAATGGGGGTGGACTGGCCTTTAGTGCCCAGGTACCAAGAATGTGAAATATCCTACAATAGATAGAACAGTCTACACAATGAACTGTGCCTCCCTTTGTCAACAGCACCCCCACTGACAAACACTACATAACAAACTGGCCCTCTTATACAGCTCCAGAGCTATAGAAGAACAAGGCAGTAGGAAAGATCCTTTTAAGCTCACTGCTTTCAAGTTACCTTACGAATCTTGGGGTTTTGTGAAGCACCTGCCAGGCAAGCATATGGCTCAAACTTGTTCTCTAACCTCCACCTCTAAATTTATCTCCCAAGCAGAGGCAGGAGCCAGATTCAGGCCCATAGGCTATTTGTCCAACAAAACATTTGGCTCCATCCTGGCCCAGGCAATGAGCAGACATAGGGCTATGCCAGCTGATTCTTGGACTAAGCAATTGAGAAATGCTGGGAAAATCTCAGAAGGAAGGAGACTGTAGTCATTGCTCATTGTGACTGTCATCAGCTCAGTTCTGTAGTATCAAGGACTCTGCTGAATATGGAGAAGATGGCAAGTCAGTTCACGGGAAAACCATTCTTACCATCAATGGGCTCTGGAGAAATATCAACACCCTGGTACTTCCCTCTCTCTTTGTCTTCACACATATGCCCCTCAGTAAAGGTTCCAACTTGGGTCCCCAAGCCCTCTTTTTAAAGAAAGGCTAATATTTATAAAATAACTAAAGAGCAGTATAGTCAAGAATCCACAATCAAGTCTATGTTGCAAGGCAAACTCTATAAATAGTGTAGCCGCATAGTTTGTTTTTCATTAAAGCACTAAGTCACTGACCTTCTAAACACTAAAACACTGATCTTCCAGTTTCCCATCCCTATTCCTATATGGCCTCAACATCTGGCCAGAAAAAAATATGACTGAAGATTAAATCTAATTCATGAGGCACTTGATTTCCTCACTGATAAGCTTAAAGACCTCAACTTAGACTAGGAAAAGGAAAGCAAGACTATTTACAGAGTCACTTGGGGATGTTCTTAATGATTGTATCCTTGTTCCCCTAGATATCTTTGACAATTATATTGGCAGTTGTAAAGGAAGACTGAATGGATTGTTACAAGGCCTTAATACTTAGAGATATTAAATTTAATTATGTTCAAGAGCCAAAACCCTGAGATGGCAAGTAGTATTGTGGGAGGCTGGGAGGGTAGTAATGTATGATTATAAGACAGGATCAAAACATAAAACAATAATGATGGCACCAATAAAGTGATCTCAAAGAAATAGTTATTGTTATGGAAAGGACTGTAAAAAAGACAGGTAAGAAAAACTGTTAGGAGGATGGCAGACAGGGGGATAATGATTGTTGGCTCATAGAACTTTCACTGAAACTGAGAAATTTATAAAACAAACTTAGGATAAAGTCTTTATTTTTAATGGAACTGTCATGAAGTTTTTACATACTTAAAGCTTGGCTACTCTCCATGAGAGAAAATCGAACAACTTACATTAAAAATAGATAGGTCTGCAGTTGTAGTGCATAGCAGATTTAACTAATCTGGACAACCCTCTATCTCACCCCCAATTCACAAATACAGAAAAATGCCAAATAAAATGAAGCATATTTGAAACTATGAGCTACAACTTCATACTTCTTAGGATAGCTATTATAAAAACAAAAACAAAACACAAAACCAGATAATAATGAGTATTGGTGAGGATACAGAAAAATCAGAACCCTTGTGCACTGCTTGTAGGTATGTAAAATGTATAGTGGTTCCTTAAAAACTTAAATACAGATTATCATGCGATCCAAGAATTTCACTTCTGGATATATACTCAAAAAAAAACTGAAAGCAGAGACAAAAACAGATATCTATATATACACGTACACAGCAGCATTATTTATAATCACCAAAAGGTAGAAGCAACCCAAGTGCCCACCAACAGATGAAAAGATAAACAAAATATGGTATATACATAAAATGAAATATCATTCAGTGTTAAAAAGAAAGGAAATTTGAACACTTGCCACAACATGGATGAACCTTTAAGTCATTATTCTAAGTAAAATAAGCCAGTCACAAAGGGACAAATACTATTTGATTCTACCCAGATGAGGTACTTAGAATAAGCAGTCAAACTCATAAAAAGAAAAACAGAAAGTAGGAGTTGCCAGAACCCCCGTCCCCGGGAAAGAGGGGGAGGGAATGCATAATGAGGAGTTGTTGTTCAATGGGTCAAATTTTCAGTTGGGAAAGAAAAAAAAGTTCTTGAGATGAATGGTAGTAATGGTTGCACAACAATGTGCATGTACTTAATGCCACTGAATTATACACTTTAAATGGTTAATAAATCAATTTTGTTACATATATTTTACACGATTTAAATAAATAGCAAAAACAAAAACAAAAAATCATATGGCTGAACTTAGAGAAAGGGAGATTTTCATCAAGTGGAAAACAAAAGTGATAAACTCTAAAAGTGAACTGTAAAAGCCTGGGAAAATAAGAAACTAGATATGAAATCTAGTCTAAGTGTTTAGCTTTTAATACCCACACAGAAAGAGCACCACACTTAAAGGAAGGAGTTGACACTAGGCCCGTAAATGAAACAGGACTATCTCTCCATGCTGCTAGACAAACTGTACCCACCTCCCAAGTGAAGCTAGAAAGAAACTTGTTCTGCTCAGGGCTCCTACAAGAAATTGAAGCCCAAAAGTTACATCATGCTCAGGTACAGATGAATAATTCACACTACCTGTTTGAGTGAAAAAAAAAAAAAAGTAAAAATAGGTCCCATGCTCTATAAATTGCTGAAGTGAGTACAAACTGGTAGAACCCCATGGAGGGGAATTCGGCAATACTACTGTTGAAATTACAAAGAACATAAAATAGCAGATAACACTGGATTAATATTTTCAAAGTGCTTAGAGAAAATAACAGTTAACTTAGAATTCTCCGCCTAGTTAAATGATCACTCATTTAGTAAGGGACAATAAGGACCTTTTGAGAGAAGCAAAACTGAGAGTACTACTACCAGACTTGTGCTCGAATAACTAAAGATATACATGAGAAAGAAAGTGAACCCAGTTGGAAGAAGACAGCTGCAAGAAAGAATGATGAACAAAGAAATGGGTTAACGTGTGGAAAATATAAACAGAAACGAGGTGTATAAAACAATAATTATTATTGTAACTAAATTAAGGGATGTAAAAAACAAAACGAAATAAAAATACTGAAGAAAACATGTAAAACAAGAGGGGATGACTATATTTAAAATATTTTGAGGACTTTCTATTGTTAGAGAGGAGCACAAAGTAATTATATTAAGTATGCAAGTTAAAAATTTTAAAGCAATAACAAGATATATCATTTCCAAACTAGCAGAGAGAAAAGAAGGGTAATAAACTAAATTTTAAAACTGGATCAATCCAATAGAAGGTAGTAAAAGGATAAAAAGCATAAAAAAGAGGGATAGAAAGTGTCAAAATTATATAGTGGATATAAACCTAACATCAGTAATCATTAAAAAATTAACTAAACTTGCCAGTTAAAAGAAATGTCAGACTGGATTTTTTAAAAATGATAAAAATCTAGCAATAGGCTGTATTTACAGACATACTTAAAACCTAAAAACAAAGAAAGTAAAAGGATGGGAAAAGATATACTAAAAAAATATTATCCTCTCTCAACCCCTACCCCAGCGGCCCACCACATCAAAAAGAGCCAACATCAATAGGGTAATACAAAACTTAGACTTTAAGAGGAAATGCATCATTTTATAGATTGTGTCTATAAAAATATAAATTATCAAAACAGACTCAAAAGGAAACAGAAAGCTCAAGACCTAAAGGAATAAAAATTCAATCAGTAGTCAAAAACCTATTTCTCCCATTTAAAAAACTAGTAGGCCAAGACTAAGCTATGAAATAAGAGATAAACCTCCATCTTACTGACTCAAACTATTCCAAAGAACAGAAAAGGAAGAATAACTACCGACTCATTTTATGAGGCTAGGATGTCACTGATATCAAAATTATATAAGGAGAGTAGAACAAGTAAAATTATAGACCAATCCCACTTATGAACATATGCAAAAAAAAACTAAATAAATATTAGCAACTTGGGGGTGGCTCCATAGTGTAGTGGTTAGCACATGTGCTTTACATGCAGAAGGTCCTGGTTCACGCCCCAGGTGGAGCCATGGACCATATCTCGGGGGCGCCAGGCCCTGGGGGCGCGCCAGGAGCACATGGCAGGGGAAACGCCCAGCCTTCAGAGATCCAGTTCTTAAAAAGGGAGATGGCAACATCCATAGGTCAGGGGTGGAAGTGGCGGTTGGGAGTTGAATTAAAGAGGGAAAAAAATATATATTACCATCAAGTCTAGCAATGTATAAAAAGTTAATAAAATATTTCGTCAAATCAAAAATGTCACAGATTATAAGATACACCATTTCTTTATATACTAAGAAAGAAAAATGTCACTTCAACCATAACATAATGCTTTCTTATAACTCATACATTTTATTTTATACTTAATGAAGCTTTCTAGATTTATTTACACAGATTTTTATCATCTAGCAATCTTATACATTCATAACAAGGAAAACATAAGCTAAATAAGGTAAGACTTCATATTTAGAGTCCGACTCTTCTAAATCACTTTTCAACTCAGTTTTTGATATTCATTCTCGCCATCAAAAGGTGGTAGCGTAACATTTTATAGTCTTCACCATTCTCTCTGGTATTTTCCTCTAAGCCACTGACACACATTCTGAAAGTTTTGATGTTGAAATTCTCTTTAACTTACCAGAAGATAGCAACAGAAAGTTTTCAGGCAACAATCAAGATTCATAGTCTTTCCTCAAGTGTTCCTTAAATGGTTGTAGGCTAAAACACTAAGTAATTACAGGTGACCAAATTCAAGCAAGAACAATCAGAAGAGGCCATTGACTATAAAACATATTCTAATTGCAGAAATGTGAAAATATAAAATCTGCATCTCAAAATCTAATATGGTATAACACAATCAAATAGGGTTCATCTCAAGATTTCAAGAATAGTTTAACATTAGGAAATCTATTAAAGTAGGTCACCACATTAACAGATTAAAGAAAAAAATTCGATGTATCAGAAAAGCATTTGATAAAATTCAACAATCATATCTCTTAGCAAAACAGAAATAGAACAAATTTAAACTTATGTAGCTGGCTACCTGCCAATATTTCACAGCAAAAATAAAAAACAGTAAAATACTAGAAACATCCCCTTTAAAGGCAAGAACAGGATAAATGTGACTGCCATAATTGCTTCTATTTGATATTATGCAAAAGGTCTTAGCCAGCTTAACAGAATAGGAAAATAGTAATAGTACAAGGACTAGAAAAGAAAAAAAGGACTAAACTGTTATTATCAACTCAGATATTCCAAAATAATCTGCAAACTACTGTATTATAAGAGAGTTCAGCAAGGTTTAGAATACTAAATATATAAAACAATATATAAAACTCCATAGAAGGCCTAAACAACAGCAACAAATAATTTTAAAATATAAGTTTTATAAAAGATCCTATTTACAACAGCTTCTAAGTCAAGACACATAGGAATAAATCTAACCAAGGATGCAATGCATTTTTATAGGAAATATTTAAAGCTTTATTGAAAACATTTACTAAAAAAAAAAAGAAACTGAGGTACTTGGTAAGATATAAATGAAGTGATATAAAATATTTATGACTGGGTGGTATACACATATATATGTATACTTAAAAATGCAGTCATTTTTACCCAAAATAATCTATAACATCATTGCAATTCTAATCAAACGCATAACTCAACAAGCTGATCCTAGAATTCACATGGAAGACACAAAAGATGAAATCTAGGAATAGCCAATAAAATTTTGAAGAAAATAAAGAAGGAACTGAGGGAATCACCCTACCATATACATTTCAAGGCTTTTTTTTTATAAAGTTTTAAGAATTAAAACAACGTGGTATTGATGTAATAACAATCTACCAAACCAGTGGGACAAAATATTTAAACAGAAACAAACCCAAATAAAGATAATATGATCAATCCAATGGGATGCAACAAAATTTGGTATATAATAGAGGTAGTATTACAAATTAGGGGGTATGAAAACACTGGTTAGCAATATGGGAAAAAAATGTATCCACAACACATACCATGAACAAAAATTAATTCCAGATGAATTAAAGGCCTAAATGTGATAAACGAAATTTTAAAACTCATAAAATATTTTTAAAATCTTTACTATTGAAGCAGGAAAGAATTTCTTGTATAAGTACTAAAAACAAACTTTAAAAAATGCAAAACTTAGTATATAAAAATAAAAATATCAAATAAAAATATTTATCAAATATCAAATTCTTCTGTATATTTTTCAAAAGTGAAAAAGCCTTAATCTGGGAGAAAATACTGTGAAAAGATAAGTGGTTAAGTAGACAGAGAGACAGGCAGACAGGCAGGCAGGCAGGCAGGCATGCAGACAGACAGACAGACCTACCAACCAGAAAGTCAATTCCAATGGAAAAATATAGGCAACAATATAAACAGGCAATTTTATAGAACTGAAAATGGCCAAAAGATTTATGAAAATATGTTCAATTTCAAGGCAATTTCTAATAAGATGAGATATAATTTTATACCCTGAAGATTGGCAAAAATTTTAAGTTTAAAAATACCAAGAAACTTGGCAAGGCTGTAGAGATACAGACTATTATACATTGCAGGGAGAATACTAACTGGTATCATCACTTGATAAATATAAAGATGAGGGGCCCTGAACCCCAGTAATTCCACTTCTAGGTATAAGCTCTGGAAACACTTTCACATATGTACCCAAGGAAACATATACACAGAAATTCAACGTCATGGTGTTTAAAATGATGTATAATTAATAACCAAAATATTTACTATTGGATAAATACGTTATAGTATAGAAATATACTAAAACACTCAAAAACAGCTAAAATGAATGACTGGATGAGTCTTAAAACTGTATGTTAAGAAGGAAATAGAAACAGCAAAAGTATACTTTTTATACATTTTAAATCCCAAAAACAATAAATTTTACATTGTTATAGGCATAAGCATATATATTAAAAGTTTTTTTTTAAGTGCATAGGGATGATATATATCAAATATCAAAACTACTTCTCAGTAGTCTTTTCCTAGGGAGAAAGGGTGGGGAAAATATATAATAGGGAGTGGGTGGGGGAGGGTGGCAATTTACATCTGTACTCTTTTATTTCTTTAAAGAAAATCTGAAGCAAACATAACAAAACATTACTATTTTTTAAAGCTAGATGGAGGGTACAAAGGTATTTTTTTTTCTGTCCTTTCAGAATGTTGAAAATGTTTCATAATTTAAACATTTTACATAGAAAAGATCTGGCAATATGAATGATATGCCCATTTTAAAAGACAGCTTTTAAAACAAAGATGGGGCTAAAAAAGGAGATGTCTGTTTATAATGGGGAAAAATTGAAAATAGAATTAGTTAAATAAATTACAGAATAGCCATATAATGAAATATCATGTAACTATAAAAAAATTATAGTTCAGAAGCATGGTTATTAACTTAGAAAGATGTTGACAAAATTTTAAGTGGGGAAGGAAAAACAGGTTATAAGATTATAAGTTTTCAACTAAGGTATTAAATTCTTAAACAAACCTTCTCCTAGCTGCACTAAACAAGCCATATTTCCATTAATGCACCTGCCATATTTTAATCTCATATCAACCTGCATTCATGGAAAGAAATTAACTACAAGGAGCCTAATAATAATAATAAGTACAACAGATTAATTCTAGTTTTAATATTGATACAGAACAGCTGCCAACAATAATTATTAAATAATTAAAGCCAAAAATAATTATTTCCCAGTGTTGGTGCCAACAATCCCCACCTTTCCAGATGAGACCAGCTCTAACCAACCAGTCTGACAGGTACCAGAGGTAGCACAGTCACATAAGTTACTGATCATATATACCAAAAAGTCCAATAAAATATAATGAACTATATGCAAAATAAAATGTCAGGTATCAATGAAATCTAAAGCTATACTCACAAAGTGATATCATATTTATAAAAGGAAAGAGTGGCAGCACGAAGTTACTAACGGAATTCGGAGAGAGAATAAAACATTTTGTCCTGTTACATTTATACCCTCTGATAAATTAGAAATTGACTTGGGTGCTCTAAAACCTGTGCTCCATATTTTGTTCATTAAAAGGTCTAAGAATTATAATAGATTCAATAGAATACTAAAGGAAAACTTTTTTCTACACACAGCACCAAATATGTGGGGGTTTTCCCACACCAACTGATCTTCCAACTCTCCAGATACCAACTGCGTGTCCTACAATTCAAGTCTGATGGTAACTACCTAGAGTTAGCATAGACCCCACAGATTAAGGGCTCAGTCCCCAAAGACTGCCCCCCACTGCAGATAACAATTAAAAGCAGTGGGTCTCTATGTTACCCACACTTCTTTCCAACTTGGCTACAAATAAGGGGTTCCTATAACCCCTCCCCTCATGTTAGATAATTTGCTGTAATAGCTCACAGAACTCAGGAAAACAACTTACATTACCTGTTTATCCTTTATTAAAAAGGATAAAGATGAACAGCCAGATGAAGAGGTACATAGGAAGAGGTCCACAAGGGTCCTGAGCACAGGAGCTTCTGTCCCCAGATTGGAGCACACCACTCTCCTGGCACATGGATGTGGTCATCAACCCGGAAACTCTCTAAACTCCATAGTCTAGGAATTTTTTATGGAGGCTTCATCATATAAGCATAATTGATTAGTTAACTCAATCTCCAGTCCTTCTCCCTTCACTGGAGATTTAGGGGATGGCGGGAAGCTGAAAGTTCTAGCCCCCATCAAGAGTCAGCTCATTAGCATACAAAAAGACATTTTTATTATTTCCAGAGATTCCAAGGGTCTTAGAAGCTCTTACGTCAGGAATTGAGAACTAAGACCAAATGTTACAAGAAAAAATGCTCCTATCACCCCTATCACTCAGGAAACTACAAAGGTTTTAGAAGCACTTGTGCTAGGAACTAGTGACAAAGATCAAATATATATTTCTTATTATATCACAATATCACACATACAATAAAGGGTGGAGAACTCTTAGGGAAAAATATTTTCATTATTATTCCTTTACTGTCAAAATATTTGTGTTCTTTATGCCTTTATGAAATATTTCTGAGACTGCTGAGGCCAACAAATATAAATTGCATTTATTATGTAAAAATTAAGAATGGCTCAGGCTATATAATGGTAGTTGGATATAAGATGTGTTAAATTTCAGCTGCTAGAAGAGGTGGTTTTGAACTCAGTCACCCTTTGAGAGAAGACATACCAGCTCGCATGATTTCATCAACCAGGAGAATGTTCGTGGCAATCACTGTGCTGAGGAAAAAGATGACAGGATGAGTAAAGCCAAACAACTCACTCTTATCTTTTCCTCCTAAGCAACCTTTAGCTACTAAAGGTACCTTGTTCTTCAATGATGTTGGTGTGAGATTTTATGAAACAAAGCTATTCTAAGTACAAACATTACCCTTGTATTATTATTTCAATTCCTTCCTTGATAAAGTGGAAGCTGATTGTATATTCCAGCAAAACTGACCTCATTTTTAGCATATCATTTGATTTTTCCCACTATGCATATGGTACTATTTCAGTAAAGTTGCTTCTTTCCCTCCTCAAATAAATAATAGTAAGATTAACATTTCCTATAACTTACACTGTTAGAATTAAAATGTTAAAAGGAATGTAAAAGGATATGTTAGTCTTAATAACTGGATACCATGTTCTTTTCATACACTCAACCATTTTTCCACTGTAAAGTGGCAAAAATAATAGAAAAAATTTTTAATGTTATCAAATATGTCCTTAAAAGTCTTTTTATTAATACAAACTTACCAAGAATGAAGAAGTTGTTTTTTCACACAATAATTATCCCAAATTCCTGCATCTGCTGCTACCATTGGCTCGCCTGTAAAGTAAAAATAAACTATTTTAATACTACAGTCTTCATATATCCTGTTAATATTGGTGGTATATTCTAACAACATTTAATATACCACCAAACTACTATTGTCACGGTCACCAATGACCTCCATGTTGTCAAATTCAATGGTAGATTCTCAGGCCTCATCTATCAGTAGCACTTAACACAGCTGATCATACCCTTCCGACCACTTTTTTTTTTTTGGTTTTACTGAAATATAATAGACAATTAGTTGCTCGTATTTACATTGTACGATGAGTTTTTTTTCAATTATAGTTGGCATACAATAATATACCAGTTTCAGTTGTACAGCATAGTGATCAGAGATCCACATAATTCACAAAGCGATCACCTCACTAAATCTAGTAACCCTCTTCCCCCTTACATATTTATTAGAACATTAATACCCATCTTCTCCATGCTACAGGCTACATCTCCATGTCTATTCTGTAACTATCCATTGGTACCTCTTAATCCCTTTGCCTTTTTTTGCCGTCCCCCAACCTCATTCCCTTCTAGTAGCCCTCTAAATATTCTCTGTATCTATGAGTTTATTTCTGATTTTGTTATTGTTGTTTATTTTGTTCTTTATATTCCACATGTATGTGAAATTGATATTTCTTTCTATATCTGATCCATTTCATTCAACACAATACCCTCTAGGTCTATCAAAGTAATATCTTTTTCCATCCCCTTCCTTTTAGTCTGTGTCTTTTAATCTGAAGTGAGTCTCTTGTAGGTAACATATGTAGGGGGCTTGTTTTCTTATCCATTCAGCCACTCTATCTTTTGGTTGGAGCACTTAATTCTTTTCCATTTGAGGTAGTTGTTGATAGGAATGTAGTGATTATCATTCGTTATTCTTGTTTTTGATACACATTTTTTTCTTCTTAAAGAAGACCCTCAAACATTTCCTATAATACTGTAATACTTAATGCTGATAAATTCCCTTAGCTTATTTTTGTCTGGGAAGCTCTTTATCTGTCCCTCGACTCTAAATGATAGCTTTGCTGGATAAAGTATTCTTGATTGTAGATCCTGGGTTTTCATCATGTCAAATATTTTGTGCCAAGCCCTTCTGTACTTCATGGTTTCTTTTGTGAAATCAGCTGCCAGTCTTATGGGTGCTCCCTTATAGGTAACTGTTTTTCTCCTGCCACTTTTAAGATTCTTTGTATTTAATCTTTGGCATTTTAAATATGATGTGTCTTGGTGTGGGCCTCTTTGGGTTCCTGGTTTTTGGGACTCTCTGAGCTTCCTGGGGTTTTATGCCTATTTCCTTCACTAGGTGAGGGAAGTTTTCCATCAATATTCCTTCAAATAGCTCTTCAACATCTTTTTTTCCTTCTGGTACCCGTATGACATGAATATTTTTACATTTAATAGTGTCCCATAGGCTCCTTAAATTATTATGATAGTATTGGCTTCTTTTTTCCTGCCATTCTGTTTAAGTGTCCTTGGCTTCCCCATCCTCTATGTAGGTCATTCGAACTTCTTCTTTATTCACTCTGTTTATTATATTTAATATACTTTTCATCTCAGATAATGTGTTCTTCATTTCTGACTGGTTCCTTTTGATAATTGCCATTTCCATTTTTATGTTTTTTATCTCTTTGTTAAAGTTCTCACGTAGATGAATTCATCTATACTCCCCTAAGTTCATTGAGCATCTTTATAACCAGTGTTTTGAACTCTGCATCTGTTATGTTAGACTGCTTGACTCCATTATTCCTAGATCTCTGTTCTGTTCTCTCATATGCTTTCTGCATTTTTGTCTTCCCATTTTGGCTGCCTTTTTGTGTCTGTTTCTATGATTAAGCAAAGCTCCTAAGTCTCTTGGTCTTATTAGCATGGCTTTGTGTAGTAGGTGTCCAGTGGCACAGTCCTGAGAGGGGTTCAGATGCAGGCCAAGTTTAGCCTCACCCTGTGCCCCTTTGGGGCCACCCATTAAGATTCAGCAAGCAATCCACAGATGCTATGCTTAGAGTTGCCTCAAGAAACCATACCAGAAACCGAGGCCAGCTGCCACCAGTGTGAGCCTTGACACTGCTCAGCAAGGAGCACCAGACTCACTGAGGATACAATTGGCTGTAGCTTGGGTGGGGCCGTGAGTTGGGGAAGGCAGAGTTTCAGGGAATCCTCTGGGCAGAGCAACCTCTTATCCAGTTTGGTGATATCTCAGCTATGGCCACACTGTGTCTGCACACTGGGAAGGGGGAAGGCTCAACAGAGGAGCAATGGATATACCACCAGCACTTCTGCCCAGGAGAAAACCTTGCCTCTGGCCCACACTCCGACAACTCAGTCTCCCCCTATAAGTCCCTGGTGTCCCTTGAGCAGCTGACCAGGTGCTGGTGCTCAAAGCAAGCAGATCTGTCACCGTGAAAGTCTACTCACGGACACAGCCCCTTTAAGGGGTGTCTGCAGCTGCTGGCTGCCACTGCGGTAGCCTCTGTCCCACTCAGCCATTCAGGACCGAGCAGCCTCACATCTTCGCCCCCTCCTACCTTCTACAGTTGCAGGGTGATTAATTATTTCTCTCTCTAGTTGTAGTGCTTCTGCTCGTCTAGATCCCCAGCAACTTTCCTTGCTGTTTGCTCTGTGTTTCTGTCACAACTTTGATTTGGTTGCAAGAGGGATGAACAAAGCCTCTAGCATCTATGCCATTTCTTCCTCGTCTCCCTGACCACTCTTTCTTCACTTGTCTTCCAGGACACCGTGCTCACCTGGTTGTTACTTTTGCACTAGTGGCTCTTCTTCTGTCTACTTTGCTGGTTCTTCCTCTTCTTCCCTGAGCTCTTACTGTTGGAGTACTAAAGGCTCAGTCCTGGATTCTTCTTTTCTCTCTCTACACTCATTCCCTAGGTGATCTCATTCAGTCTTCTGGATTTAAACTGTAAACAATCTGATGACTCTGACTTTTTTTATCTCCAACTCAGACCTCGTTCTTGAGCTCCAGACTCATATATCCAACTATCTATTTTACTTGAAAGTCTACAGATACTTCAAACTTAACTTTGCCAAAACTCAGTGCTGATCTCCCTATCACCACAACTACTTTTCCCACAATCGTCTCCAATGCAGTTAATGGGAATTCCAACCTCCCAGTTGTTCAGTTAACTCATCTCCACAGAATAGCCAGTGATCCTTTTAAACATAATTAGACCATGTCACACCTCTGCTCAAAATTGATCCCTATTCCACTATAATAAAAGTCAAACTCCTTAGACTGGCACATATGCTCCTGCATGATCGGATCTTCTATTATCTCTCTCACTTCCTTCCTTCTCCTGAAAAATATCAGACGTGGTTTATCTACTGGCCGTTCCCTCTGCCTAGGATACTTTCTCCAGTACCCCACGTGGTTAACTTTCACACTTCCTTTGATTTTTTTTCAATAGACATATTCTCAATGAGGCCTATCCCAACCATTCTGTTTAAATTGAAATCCCTTCCCCACCCTACTATGCAAGCATTCACACAATCATCCTTACTGTTCTTTTATTCCTTCATAGAATTTATTACTTTTACTGCTTAACCTTTCCCACTACAACATAAGCTCACAAGGGAAGAAATTTTTGTCTGTTTTGCTCTATGTGAATTCCAAGAGTCAAACAACAAGCACTCAATGGCTATTTCTTAAATGAATTAATACTGTCATTTAAGAAGTTCAAAAGTAAACTAAAGGTACCCAAAATTTAAATATTAAAGTCACTCAAACCTCTACCCTTTAAGTTCTGGGTCACTATAGCATAATCACTTTTTTTATTAAGCTGCTAATTTTTCTTTACTTTCTTACCTGTATTCAAATCTATGCCAACAGGTTGTTTTGATTCTGAATGCTCAGTCTGAACTTTTACCAGTGTATCCTGTAGGTCATAACCAGAATTCTGAGCAAGAACCTTTAGAAATAAAAACAATAATAAATATATATGTGGAATACCTTCACATGTATGTTTGAATATTAAATGTAAAAAATAAGGCACTATTCTCTAGTCTTGTGAAAACATATCCATAATAATCATCTCTTTTTGAAGAATTTCACACTTGATCTAAATAAAATTATTTTGTGTATCTAGTATTTTTTATATTTACTTAAACATTTTCCCTATGCACATCACACTAAATTCTGAGGACATTAAGAGTCCTCACCCCGCTAGATTACTTTCCCTTCTTGCAAAAGATTTTAAAAACAATACATGGAAAGTAGATTGGTATTCGTGTTTCCTCTAGCTCTTCTAGCCACACATCTTCTAGTTTTTCCCGGGCACCTGCAAAAGGAAGCTTGCATATTTGCAGCATCTTTGTGCACCTCATCAACATGAGGAGAGTCATGACCTGTGGTAACAAGGATAAAGATACCTGCACTCCAACTCAGGTATAATTCCAAGTGGTCCCAAACCAACAGCTGATGAGTAAAAAAGTATCAAAAAATACATACTGGGCTTACTAATTTGTGTCAACTACAGGATCATTTCTTACTAACTGCTGCTTTGGGAAAGAAAAAAATAGATTTCTGATTCACAAAGATTCTATAAGTTATGAATAATTTTAAAAGCAATTATCAAAGAGACTTTGCTAGCATTGTTAGTAATGTTTTAATTTGTGGTAATAGCATATTTGAAACAGTTTTTCTGTGTTTCTAAGTGGTTCAAAACCAGATTAAGGCAAAGGAAAGAGAATGGTAGTTCTCTGTCCTTCTGTTGATACGTGGAAAAAATCTGGTTTCTCTCCTTTTCTAGAAATTCTAATGACAATGGAATGCAAACTAGCATTTGAGAATGCTAGACAGCCTGAAGTTCTTACTTTCCACAATGTAAAGTGATAATACTTTGGATACCACCAACAAAATAAAGGTCTACCTTAAAATCTAATTAAATGTAAGTTCTAAACTTTGTCATTATGATGAGTTAATCATGAAGCATTTTTGAAGGAAATTTTTGGAGTTACTTCAACTTTTAAAACTCAGAGAATAAAGCGAGGGGCTAATCTGGCTATTACATTAAATTCCTATAAGGATTCTGAGCCGTTATCCCCAAAGTTTCTCGCTATAGCTGTAAAATATCTTAGACAAAATTGTTTGAGGAAATGCAAATACTTGTACTCTGTTGTTAGATAATATAGGCAATTTATAATTAAACACTTATGTTGAATCTATTGTTCTTTGGCTAGTGGAATAGTTGTACCTTAGGAATAATGAGTAAGGCATCAGCAAAAGCTTGAACTCCAAGACGAGCTCTTCCTTTTATACTGTGCTTGTACGTACCAAGAGCTTCAGCTATTGCCACTTCAACTGCACCAGCTCCTGGAACCACACAACCTAGTGGAGAGGAAAAAAAAGATTGATAAAACATGCCATATAGGAAAAATATGTAAAAATCAATTATTTCTATATATTAACAACTAATAATCAGAAATTGAAATTTTTTAAATATCATGTATGATAGGATAAAAATACATAAAATACAAAGGATAAATCTGAGGGAAAAAAGATGTGCAAAACAAACATACTAAAACTTACAAAATACTGCTGAAATAGATTCAAGAAGACCCAAATAAAGATACACCATGACTCAATATTGTTAAGATTTCAATAATTCCCAAACCGATCTATAAATTCAGTGAAATTCCAATCAAAATCCCAGCCGTGTTTTTGGTAGAAACTGGCCGATTCTAAAATTCATATGGAAATGTAAAGGACTTAAAATAACCAAAAAAACTTGAAAAAGAACAAAATGGAAGGATTAACATTACTGATTTCAAGACCTATAAAGTTACAATAATCAAGATAGTGATATTAACAATGAGATAGACAAACAGATTAATGGAACGAAATAAAGAACCTAGAAATAGAACCACACAAATACAGACAACTGATTTTCCACAAAGATACAAAGGTAACTTAGTGAAAGGACAGTCTTTTTAACAAATAGAGCTGGAACAATTTGATACCTACATGCAAAAAAAAAAACAACAACAACAACAACTTAGGTCCATACTTTGCACCAAATACAAAAGTTAAGTTTAAATGAATCTTAGACTAAATGTAAAACCTAAGACTATAATACTTCTAAAAGAAACACAGAAGAAAATCTTTGTGAACCCAGGGCTAAGTAAAGATTTCTTAGATACCACACCAAAAGCATAATCTATGATAGAAAATATTGGTAAATTAGACTTCATCAAAATTAAGAACTTCTCTTTGAAAGACACTGCTAAAAGAATAACCAAACAAGCCACAGAGGAGAAAATATTTGCAGATTGTATATCTGAAAAAATACTGTATCTAGAATATAAAAAGAACTCTCAAACTCAACAATAAGAAAACAACTCAATTTTTTAAAAGGGCAGAAGATTTGAACAGAAACCTCGCCAAAGGTATGTGAATAGCAAACAAGCACACGCAAAGATGTTCAACATCAATGATCACTAGAAAATTGCAAATTAAAAACCACAGTATGGTTTTTCAAATTTTAGAATGGCTAAAATTAAAACGACTGACCATATCAAGTATGGGAGAGGATGCAGAACAACTGGAACACTCATACACTACTGATGGGAATATAAAATGGTACTTGGCAAACAGTTTGACAGTTTCTAAAAAGTTAAGCACATACATTCCATAGCCATTGAATCCCTAGGCATTTACCCAAAAGAAATGAGAGCATAAGTCTATATAGCAGCTTTATTTGTAATAGCCAAGAACTGTAAATAACCAAATGTCCATCAACAGGTGAATTGGTAAACAAATGTAGTATATTCATACAGTAAAATACTATTTAGCAATAAAATGGAATGAATGACTAATAAGTATAACATCAATTAATTTATTTTTTTTCTGAGTAAAAGAAGCCAAACCAAAAAAGGTACATACTGCATTATTCTATTCATATAAAATAGAAAATGAAAATTAATCTATAGCAACAGAAAGTAGACTGGTGGTTGCCTGAATCTAGGGTGACTGAGAGAGACAGGAAGGAAAGATTGCCAATAAGCAATAAGGTAACTTTTTGGAGTGCTAGATATGTTCATTATCTTGATTAAGGGGATAGTTTCATGGTTGTACACTTTAAATATGTGTCAATTATACCTCGATAAATTATTTTTTAAAAAACAAAGTTTAAGGGATTTTAAAAAGTAGTATTTTCTATGTATTCTAAATTCTAAGTATCAGGTTGAACTACCAAAGGCTACATTCCTAAACAAGATGTATGTTTATCTTGTTAAAAAAAAAAAATGCTGCTAGCTTTTATTAAAAGTGACTCAAAAAAAAAAAGAGGCAGTGATTCTTATAGAAAGCCCCGTATTTTTCAACTTAGGAACTGATGTGTATTCTCCTTTTCAATAATAAAACCTATATAATTGATTGTATCTCTTTATATTCTGACAGCTTAAATATGTATAATGACTATTATA
Organism: Pteropus medius; assembly: GCF_902729225.1. NCBI lineage: Eukaryota > Metazoa > Chordata > Mammalia > Chiroptera > Pteropodidae > Pteropus > Pteropus medius. Next base: position 8,870,630 of record NW_024349799.1, on the reverse strand, counting down.
TTTGCTATACAGTATTTATATTCTTTTTTCCTACGATCTAATTTTCAATTTCAGCTTTTATTTTATCATTATTTCACATCTACATTTTTGCTTATCAGATACATCTGACCTATTATTTATAAAGTTTATTACTCTATTTTTTTGAAATATAATTCACATGCAGCCTTTTAAAGTATATTTTCAGTAGTTTTTAGTATAGTCACATGCTTCTACAACCATCATCCCTATTTAATTCTAGAACATTTAAAAGAAAAAAAAACTTGTACTCATTAGCAATCATTCCCCACTTCCACCTCTCCCAGCCTCTGGCAACCTTTCCTGGATATTTCATATAAATGGAATCACATAATACATGGCCTTCTATGTCTGAGTTCTTTCACTTAGCATAACATTTTCAAGGTCAACTGTGTTGTCTCATACATCAGTATTTATTCCTTTTTGTAGTCAAATAATACTCTATTGTATGGATATATCACATTTTATTTATCCATTCATTAGCTAATGAATATTTGGATTGATTCCATTGTTTAGCTATCATGAATAATGCTTCTGTAAACATTTGTACACAAGCTTTTCGTGTGGACATATGTTTTCAACTCTCTTGTGTATATATACCTAAGAGTTATCTGCTGGGTCATACAGTAACCAACTATGTTTAACTTTCTGAGGAACTGCGTGTTTTCCAATGGTATGTATGAGGGTTCCAATTTCTCCACATCTTTGACAACGTTTACTATTCTCCAGCTTTTTGACTATAGCTATCTTAATGTGAAATGGTATCTCTTTGTGGTTTAGATTTTCATTTTCCTAATGACTAATGATGTTAAGCATCCTTTCCTGTGATTATTCTATTTTAAAAATGTTTTTATTATCTATCCTAACTCCTTTTAGCTCATTATAAATTATCAATAAATAATAAATGCTAATATTTTTTCCTAATATTTCTTTAAATTGCACTACACCTAAGGTAATGAAATGAGTTCTAAGATATGAAAGTTTTTTCATGGTTTTAAAAATAAAAAATAATACGACAGCATTAAATTAAGTGCATTTTTATTTCATAAACATAAGATAAATAAAAGGTCAGCAAACCATTAAGCTATTCCAGGAAAAACTTTCACAATCCAAACTATAAACTGTCCAAAGTGAAATGAGAGAACAGTCATAACTCTTATTTTTAAAATATTATATATGCCATGATAGATTTATCACCACTTTAAAAATACAAGAGGATCATATCCATCACAAAAAAAGAGCTTACCATCTTCAATGGCATTTTTGATGGCACGAAGTCCATCCCTTACAGCATCCTTGATTTGTGTGAGAGTATGCTTATTTGGTCCCTTCACCAATAAGGTGACAGAGCGAGGGTTAATACAGTCCTCAATAAAAGTAAACTTTTCTTCACCCTAAAGGATAATACAAGAAGATATAACTTTAATAAGCAATGTCATTATGAAATCAAGACTTTTAGTTTGTAATAATAGAATCCAATCTTCATGTGAATTTTTTTGTCATGTATAACTAAATATATGTTAAAATCAGTTAAATTCTATTTAAACTCTTAAAAAATATTTAGGTAAATAAATTGTAAAATCTATCTTGTGAATTATTCAGACCTCAAAATGTAAAACCTGAATTAAAAGGTTTAGTATTAAAAAAAAAAAAGGGTTTACTGTTCACTTTACAACTATTTCCCCCAGAAATACTCACTAATGTATACTCATGTACAAGACCAGCATGTCCCAAGCAATCTATATTGAGGTCTTCAAGAGAATTCACAGCCATTCCTCCACAAGCAAGAGAGAGTCTGAAATTACATATATGTCAACATAGCTTTGGCTATGGAAAACATAAAGACTAATTTCTTAAAGGTGAAAAGATATCTAACACAAAGACTGCATTGTCACTGTATCGCATTGTTTTTAAAATCTGTTTCAGGAAGGTGAGAACCTTCCTTGTATTTCAACAAAGTTCTGAGGTTGGTTAACAATCTTGACTTTTGACAGCTCCATTATTTACTGAAATTAAAAACAAAATTCGGAACTTGTATGCTGCTGTTTTGCTCACAGTGTTTATATGTAAGCTAAAAGGAATACGCATGGGATAATTTCAATTCAATCTGTTAATAAACTTAGGATATATAATTATCTGCAAGCTTACCTTTCCATATTTCTTCTTTTTGCTCTGCGAAGAGCTACTATACCATGTTTTGCAAGCACATCTAAGGAAAATGGATCAATTCCCTATAATCAAATTAGCACAAAAGTTACAAGCATGTTTTAAGCCAATAGTTCTAAAACTTTTTGATCTCAGCAACGCTTTATACTCTTAAAAATTGTTAAGCACCCAAAGTTTTTGTTCATGTGAGCTGTATCTATAATAGTTACCATATTATAAATTGAAAAAACTTTAAAGTATTAATCCATTTAATATAACAATAAACCCATTTTACATTAACATAAATAACATTTTTTAATGAAAATTTACTATAGTTTCCTAAACCAAAAATTATATATAGTGAGAGTAATGGTACTGTTTTATATCTTTGCAAATCTTTTTAATGTCTGTCTTATGACAGCTGAATTCTCATATCTGCTTCTGCATTCAATTTGGTGCAATATGTTGTTTTGATTAAAGTATAAAAAGAAAACCTGGTCTCACAGAGATATGTATTGAGAAAGGGAGGAATATTTTAATAGCCTTTTCAGATAAATGTGGATATTATTCTTTGATACTATACCAAAACTAAACAAGTAGTTTCAATGTAAAATATATAACCATATCAATGAACTTTCCATACTCTCTCACATTAAAATCCATTTGTCTGTCTTGTACTTTGAATTGATTATTTACCCATGCATAATTTTGTTAAATAATGAATTTTTAGTCAGAGAATGTTGGTTCACTAAGTTAGGCAGAGCTTCCAAATGTTGACACATATCATAGTTATGTAATATCAAAAATATCACCTTTGCTAATATCATCGTTAATATTATCAGAAAGTATTTTACATTTTGGAAAGCTGTCAGACTCATGGTGGCAGACACAAGTTTTCCAAAATTCTAATTTTTGTTTGAAGGCTCAAATGTTATCACTGGCAACAAATATCGTCAGTTGTTTTCCTTCAAATGACAAGACTGCTGCATTCGTTTTTGAGAAAAATCTACCAAATACCCATGTCTAAGTAAAGATACTTTGTCAGTCATTCTTCAAGCAAAACTGGAAGTCTATGAAAAAAGTAACTAGTTTAGCTTGCAACTCAATTATACAAGAGCTTTCCTTCGAGATATTAAATTAAGTGTTTTTTAAGGCATTTCTTTTGACATGACACAGAAGTGCTTTGTGCATAGTTCACATTTTACAAAAGGATACATATTTAAGGATCAAAATTTAATAAAATTAATAAATTTTACCAATTCATCAAGACAGTCTTAAACAAAACTGCCTTTTTTTATTAACTGCCAGTGTGTGGTAGAGTGGCAATAAAGAATATGATGACTACCAGCATAATTTGTTGCTTTTGCTTTGATTTTACTAAGGCATCAGCAGTTTTATCTATCATTGCTTTTGCATCATCATTGCAAATTTCAACACAACATAAAAGGCATTATTATTAATATTATGAAAATAGTTTTGACCTCATGAACTCCCTAAAATGGTCTTAGGGACTCCTACGGGTTCTCAGACCATACTTTGAGAAACACTGAAGAACATTTACAAATAGTTAAAATATAAGCTTTCTTTCTCACCTTTTGATTAATGACAACAAAGCCTTTGTTGGACTGAGCACAGACTTTGTCTTTCAGGTCTATTATTTTTTGTACTCTATCTTCAATAAATTTTCTTTCAGCTTTTACCAATTTTTCTTTTTCTTTTGCAGTCTTATAAAAGAAACCAGAGCTCACCTCTCTAAAAGATTAATAAAAACGAGCTAGTAAAGGCAATGGGGGTAGAGGAAAAGGTAGCGAGTTTACACTAAACATTTAGGAAGGAAGAAAGAGATTTAAAAAACTTTTAGAAAAAAACAATTTTAAAGGTTATAAATAGTAAACGATATACATACGTTTTTTCATATTCTAGTGATACATTGCAAGTAAGGATAAATACATCTTCTACTCGCTTCTTCATATCTGGATGACGAGCGCCATGATCCAAAACCAATCCTCTGATCAATCTATTAAAAACATGTAATGTTTCTTACTTTGAATATACACTCTATTGGTATAAAATTAGAATTATACTCTTAAAGTTGTAACAGAACTGCCAGAGCACACACTGTTTCCTTGTATCAACTTTAACCCTAACACATAATTAGTCAAATTAGAAAAGAGAATCTACTTTAACACATTGTGATTAAGTCACAGTGAAATGTCAACCTAAAATTATTCTCTAAATTTTGTTGCTCAAACATACAACACAGCTGATCAAGTAATGAAAGATAAGCACATAATTAGTTTCTTAGAAATATTTGTTCAAAATAATTATATAGAACGACTAAAAATTGCTAACCTAAATGTCCAACAATAGGGCATTGTCCAAAAAATAATGACCCAACTATTTCACAGTCATGACAACTATTTAATAACATGAAAAAATATTTACAGGGGTAGCTGATAAGAACAAAATGACAAATTGCATATAAAATATAACTATTCTTTTTAAAAATAAGCACCTTGGCATTGAAAAGAAAAGAATGGAAGGAAACGAAGAATGGGGTTACACTTGGATGGTCAGGAATACAGATAATGGGGGGCAGTCTTTTTTCCTGTTTTCCAAATGTTCTTTTAAGAGTAAATATTTTTATAACTCTTAAAAATTCATTTATGCCCAATTAGGGAATGCATTTCTACTTATGAATCTTTCATAACCAAATTATTTTTTAAATAGTTAAATATAAGAAAGTTTTCAAAATTTTAATCTAACTACATTAATCCAACTCCTAACTTAATGTGAAGATATTTTATTTAGAAAGAAACAAATTATATGTTGACTATTCTCCACTCTTCAAGTCTCCTTTCCTCTTCCCCTGATTCACTCTCAGCAAAAGACCTTGCTTTTTGGAGAAATAAGAAACACTGTCCCATTCTTACCTCCACCAATCTACCTACACTTGAACCTGAACTTCCTATTACTACACATGAACTGTCCATGCTCCTCTCTAAGGATAACTCCTCCAGTCGTGTACTGTATTCCACTTCCTCTCTCTGATCCTGCATCGCCCCTGTTTCCCCACATCAATTCTTTCTGCCTACAGGAGAATTCTCATCAGGATACAAACTTGCCATAATAATTCCCATCTTCAAAACAAAGGATTCTCCTCCTTCAACCCCATCCCATATTCCCTTCTGGTACTGCCTGATTTCTAGCTAAACTCCTCTGAGTTGTCTTCATTTGCATCCTCCACTGCTTCTCTAACCATTCTCTATTCAATCTGACTTTCACTCCTACCTCTTTACTGAATCAGTTTTCATTAAAGCTACCAAAAAACTAAATGTTTTCCAAATCTAGTGGTCAATTCTCAGTTCACAACAACTTGCTCAAACTTTCAGCAGCATATGACATACCTGATTATTCTCTCCTTCTTGAAATCCTTTCTTCTTTTCATTTCTGGAACACTAGTCTCTCTTGGCTTTCCTCCTCTCTCATTGACCACTCTTTCTCAGTCTCCTTTGCTGAATGTTCCTCCTCTTCTCAATTCCAAACACTGTTCCTAAACCTTAAACGTCCTCTTTTCTCTACTTATATTTACTTCCCAGGCGATCTCATTAACTCTCGTAGCTTTAAGTCATCTGTACACTGATGACTTCCAAATATATATTTGCAGTCCAGACTACTATTCTGAACTCCAGACACATCTAACTCCCTACTCAACATTTTCACATGGATCCCTAATAGGCATCTAAAATATAACATTCCCCAAACTGAACTCTTGATTTATTTCCCCAAACCTGCTTCCAGTCTTCTCCATCTCAGGAAATGGCACCTCCACTTCTCCAGCTGCTCATGCAAAAACCCGAGACATCTTTGACTCCTCTGTTTCTGTCACGTTCTATGTTGAACCATCAACAACAAATCCTATTGCTCCCTCTGTCTATATCCTGATCTAAACCATTTTCATTACTTATCTGTATATCAACAGATTCCTAACTGGTCTCCTACTTCTGCCCTTGCACCTCCCACCCACGGTATATTCCCCACACAATAATCACAGAGAGATTTTTGAAATATAAATCAAGAACTTGTCCTCAGCAATGGTAGGCTAATTTGGACCAACCATACTACCAAAAACTATGCTAGGTTAAAAAAAAGAAACCTTAAAAACACTGGAGAGCTATAAAAATAGTAAAGAGCTCCAAAATAATTTTCTTTTCAAAACTGAAAAGATAACAGGAACTCTAAGAGGTAAATAGACAACTGCAGGCACTATTATCATAAAGTCATATGACAATTCAGGCAAATCTGAACTTTTATTTCAATGACTTCACAATGAGAGGGGGATAGAATTAAAAGTTCAGGGATATCTAAGGTAGAAAGTCTAATAGAAGGTCCTCTTCACATTAAGCAGGAACCCCAAAAGGCTACATAATTAAGAGTATAAACCAGAAGGATGAACTAGAAGCAAGCAGCCCTCATATGGACTAGCAGTTAGAATTCACAACTAGATAGTCCCAAAGAGCTTCAGGCTTTGGATTTAATTTAAAATAGTCTCTGGGCTCCTTGCAGCAGCAAATTCAAATCCTTTGTGCAGAAAGGCAACTTCATCCTACGTCTCAAATTATTTCTACAAATACATTTTTCAAATATGATGAATGGCAGACATGGGAACAAAGTATGCTGAGTGAGAACCAGCAAAAAACAATACACACCATTAATAGACAAGCCAAAACTTTAAATATTATAATTATCAGACATGAGCTACACGTTTAAATAAATAAAAAGGTAAGTTTGTTTTCCTATGTAGGGCATAGGAAAACATAAATAGTGACATGGCAAACTTAAGAAGGAACCAAACAGAACTTCTATAAATAATATACACACACATATCAAAAATAAATAAAGTATTTACAGATGAAATATGATATCTGGATTTGCTTCAAAATAATCCAGATTTGGGGCAAGGAAGAAGAAAGAGGAATATATAAAAGACAATAAGATTGGCCATATACTGCAAGTAGATAAAGATGAGTATATGTGAGTTCACATAAAGACAGGTATGAGTTCACTATTCTATTCTCTACTTGAATATATCTTTAGAATTTTCCTTAATAGAAAGTTTCAAATGAGTTAAGTCCAAAATCAACAAGATTCTACAGACTTTGAGCACATACATCCTCAGATAATGTTAATTGTCTTCCCTATCTCATCTTTCTGGCCTCATCACCTTACTATTTTTCCCTCTGAGTCTATTCCAGGCACAATGGAACACCCCAGCACACTTCTGCCTCAGAGCCTCTTCAACTATTGTTCTCTCTACCTAGAACACTCTTCTTCTAGATATTCACATGGCTAGCTCCCTTATTTCTTCAGAGACCTCCTTAGCTCTCTAGTTTAGTTTCTTATCACAATGATCTTCCTTAGCTACTCTAAAATCACATGCATGCTCGCACACTGTTACTCTAGCCTCTTCAAAGAATTTAATATTACTTGTTTACTATCTCCTTCATCTAGAAATGTAAACTTCTCGGAGAAAGGAATTCTGTTTTGTTTACCTTTCATTCCTAGCACCTAAAACAGTGACTGGCTCTAGTAAGTATCTAATTAATATATGCTAAATGAATAGATTGATGTTTAATAAAAGTAACCAATGAAATTAAAGAAAGACTATCTAAAGATAACTATATATTCTAGAATACATATATTCTAAAAGTTTATATAATTTACTTTGTATCTGTTTCTGATTTGTGCTTCATCTCCACGATTTCTACCATGAAGAGATCAATAGGATAACCTGGTCTTCTAATAGCCAAAACAGAATCCACCACAGCCTAGAAGAGAAGTGAATGAGAAGAGTAAATTTTAGTGGTCTACTAAAAGAAACCACTGGCCCAAGTAATCTATCACCAGACTAAACAGATAAAGAGTTCAGGCTCTAAAACATAGCACGAGGCCAAAGAGTGCCACTTTGTCATGGACACTAATAACCAATGCCAACAGATATTTTTGAGCCTAAAGGGACTTCATAGATCATCATGTCCAAACGCTTAATTTTACAGTTATGAAAACTAAGACAAGACTTTAAAGAGTTACGATCTTAAAACAAAGTCTAAATGATAGTAGCAGAGCCAGCACTAGTATTCAAGTCTCTGACTCCCAAGCCACTGCTCTTTCTACTATACCAACACTACTCAAACTTTTCCACCAAAGGACACCTTAATGGAAAAGAAGGAAATATAATCTAAGAGAAGAGCTCAAATTCGCTGGCTATAACAATATGAAATTCTTGTCTTGTGTTTACCATGAAAAGTTTCCATGTCATGCTATTTATATATATATATAAATATAGATATATATATATTTATATATATATATATATATATATATATATATGTTTGTTTCAATGTTAAAATAATGCTTTTCCCCAAACCATAAAGTAAAATTGACACTCCAGAAAGCTGTGTCTCCTTTATTCTGCCATACGGTCCCAGGGATAGGCAATTTGAGAAGCACAGAACAAGACACCCTAGTGCTTAACTCAGAAAGTAATATAAAAGTAACTGACTACAGAAATTAAGTGCTATGGTAAAACCATCCTAAAATATGAATAAAGCAAAAAAAAAAAAAAACTGTATCTTAGAAAAGTTTACTTGAGGTAACATGATATTTGGTTTTGGAGCCTAATAGGTCATAAGGACAAAAACTACTGAAGAGTGAGAGTATCAGAGTTTCCATAACTCCAAAAGAGAATGAGGGCCCTAACCAGACAGCATGAAGATTGTACACCACTTGATATACGTATTCCAACAGCAGAAAATACAGCAGAGTCTTTATTTGGACTCTGCTTAGTAAGAAACTGTCTTAATATGAATTCCCAAGTAGGTTTTCCTATGGGTAAGCAGGATGGACCAGAAATAACTCAGGTGTTCCAATACATTTGGTATTTGTTTCTCAAAGTAAGATAGCATTCTAATTTATATGTCAATGTCTTGTGAATTTGTTTATAAACTCATCATTCCTGATCAACTAATATATTCGAGTTTCAGAAACTGCGAAGCTAAGAAACAATGGTATCACCAAACTATAGCCACTTGATAAAAGGCTTCCCAAAATACATAATCTTGCCCTTATATTATATATGTTATACCTTCAGAAGTAAACAAAATAAATATGCATTTCCCAAATGTATCATCTATCAAATCAATCATGCTTCATTAAAGTAGTAACCTTAACTACGAAGCACGATGCCAAAACAACTTCCCCATGTGTCACTTCACATAATAAATATGGACCTGTATAGCACCCCAACATCTTCCACAGAGGATGATCTGCAGGCAGCCAAGCCCCTCTCAACTTTCAGGTTAACTTTAAAAAAAGCTTAATATGAAACTTTTGAAAACTTATACATACTTTTCTGACCAATAAAATCTAGTCTATAAGTAAGCCTATAAATATTTGTCCTTCATATTTTATTTTACTTTCTAAAGAACCACATGTAATAATTGATTATCTCATAGGAAAAAGTGTCACGTTATACTCTTTCTTGAATGCAAAAGTTTAATCACATACCTCTGTTAAAACATCAGCCAGTTCAGCATGAACTTTAGTTTGTAGAGATGTTCTAGCCACGTCTAAGAGAATTTCTCTTTTCATCTCTTTTTTAATTTTAACTTCTTCCAAAACTTCAAGCGCTTTTTTCTTTGCAGCTTCAAATCCTTCAGCTATTATTCTAGGATGCAGGCCCTATTAAACAACATTAAACTATAAGTTATAAAGTAATTCATCCAAATTAAAAGTAACCATCCTCTCCTATTAATAGGTATGTCTGAAAAAAGTAATATGACATCAATGCCACTAAATATAAGTGTATGTATATAATCTATAACGTAATTTTTCAGTGCTTCATATTTCAAACAATCTCAAACTTACAGAAAAATTGTAAGTCCAATATAAAAACCTACAAAATCCTTCACATTTCTGAAAATTATGACACACTGTTGTGTGGTATCCTTCTGAATAGGGACACAAAACAAGAGTCCTTTTAATGTAGAGGAAAAGAAACAGCACTGATTTGGAGAAAAGTGGCAGTCACCAGTTCCACCAAATGTTCAAAATTAATATCATAGGAATGAGACAAAGAGACATCATATGCCTCCTGATGTGATGCATTAAGAACGCTACAGCACTTCTATAGTATTCTTGCCAATACCTGCGTCTAATCATGAGGAAACAGACAAATCCAGATTGAGGGATTTTCTACAAAATAATTGGTCTGTACTCTAAAAATAGCAATGTCATGAAACACAAAGATGGTTCAGGAACTATTCCAGCTTAAAAGAGACTAAAGAGATATGACAACTGAATGCATAAGCTTAGATTTTCTTTTGCTATAAAGGACACTGTTGAGACAAGTGATAAAATTTGAATAAAATGAATAAAATTTCAGATTAGATATTAGCACTATATCAATATATGAATGTTAATATTAATTTTCTGTTTTTGATCACTACACCATATTATATAATCCCTTCACTTTAAAAAATATACACTGATAAATTTTTAGACCATCATGTCTGCAACTTATTCTTATATCATTCAGAAAAAAATGTGGACATTACTACATATACATAAACACATACACATATATATTTATTTATCTGAGAGAGAAAAATATTAAAAAAAAAATAATAAAGTACTGTTTATCCTGAAAATAAAGCTAGAACTAGGTCTATTTATTCCCTTCCTCCATTCCTTTACATCAATCCTATAACAATTTCTAAAAGTTGACATTTGAGCATTTGTGCCAGGCACTATTCTAAAGAGCTTTACATGTATTACTGTAGTCCTCTCAACAGTATGAAATAGATTTTATTATTCTTGTTTCACGGATGAGGAAATTGAGGCTTAAAAGGATAATGTAATTTTCCTTAGATCACTGTCCTAATAAGAGGTGGAGCCAGGATTTAAAGCCTGACTCCAGAGCCTGTTACAAACCATTTTCGAAACATTTCCTTGGTCTAGGACCTCACAATTTCTCATCCAAACTGCTCTAAAAACTCCCAGTCTTGACTCCCTTAAAACTGTCCCCCAAATATTTAAAATGCCAATCTGACCATATCGCTCATTAGTATATTAATACCAATTATTCTTCTTGGTTAGTATATAACGTGCCCTCTGTGATCTGGCATCTACCTACTTCTCCAGCCTATTTACTGTCCACATCACTTTAAACTCCACCAACACAAAATTTCTTGTAGCTCTACACACATACTGCATTTCTTTTCTTCCCTGTGCCTTTGTTCATGTTGTTCCTTCTGCCTGAAATGCCATTCTTCTTACTCCTCATTCTTTCATCCGGTTCACTCCTCATCCTAAAAATTTAGCCCAGGCCTTGTTTCCTTCAGAAAGTACTTCCTGACTACCTCTCTCCTCAGTGTTTCCATCATATCCTGTGCCTAGCTCTATCGATATGCCACAGTTTCATAATTATGTCATTATCTGTCAGTATCTCCCCCTTTCTGAACTTCTTTCTTCCTGATACAACCCTAATTTTATTTAGATATCTCTCTTCTTCCAGTGTTTCAGAAGAAGCTGACCCTATCCCTAGCTCAAGGGGTGGATCCTGATTAGATTAAGTAAATTCCCCTAAAAACCGTTATGTTTGGGATGGACATGAGACCAAAGTTGGCCCAATCACATAAAGGAAGGACTTATATTCCATAGTTGGGTGAATGGTTCTCTCTTGCCTTCTCCTACTGAGTGTTACTAAGGGAAGCAGGTAGCCCTGATTTCCTCAGTCTTACATTCATAATAGAAATAAGCCTTATGATGAAACAGCATTGTAAGTGGAAGAGCTAAGAGATCTGGGTACTTGATAACTGATTGAATCTTTTTAATCAACCAGCCCTGGAAGCCTGACATATCTCTCTACGTTCTGTTATGGGAGATAATTTCTTTATTGTTTAAATTACTTTTAGTCAAGTTTCCACTGCTTCCAGCCAAAAGCATCCTAACTAAAATAAGTTGCAGGTACTGAATTAATAGACAATTCCCAATACTAAATGAAACACAAAGAAGTAATAATTTTAACACTTTTCCAGGTTATGCTTTGCTGTAATGGCCCTTGAAAGAGAGGAAAAATTCAAATACTTAATTAAAGAAGACAGATAAGTAATGCCAAGGAAAGAATATTGATTGAACAAAGCCATAGTGGTAGAAATGTTTGTGATGATTTTGGAGGGTAGTGAATGAAGGAGTGTGGCTAGAGTAGATGATTTATAAAGGTGCGTAAATTCACGTTGTGAAAAGCCTTCACTAATTTTTCACCAATTTTTTTTAAAACTATAATTTGGTTTCAACTTTATCAGTGATGGTGCCTTTCTTAGGCCATTAATCATGAGTACATTGGTATTTTTTACCTTGTTATATATCATAAATATTTCATTTTAAAAAGAGATATGTAATTCCAATAAAAGGCATTATTTTGGCAAAAAAAAGTTCATTATTATTTTCATTTATAATTGTCTAAAAAAATCTTGATAAATATTGACTTTGCCTTCTGAAATTAAACCATTTTATAAGGGGAAGAAAACAACTTTCCACTCAAAATAAAGTACCACATGAATGTGAATTCTATAAAATTCTAATACCTCAGAAATGTAAAGATCAGCTTGTTTTAGTAACTCCCCAATAATTAGAACATTTGAAGTAGTACCATCGCCTGTAATATCATCCTGGGCTGTTGCTACCTTTGCTATCAAGGAAGCTGTTGGGTGTTGAATTTGCTAGAAAAAGCAAGAAACAGATTATAAGAGAGAGAATGAGATAAAGAACTAGTCCACCAAAAACAAGATAACCTAAGAGTCAATAGTAAAATTAAGAAATGAAATGTTTTATTCTACAAGTTCACAAGTTTTATATTGATACTTGATAAATGGCAAGACCAAAAGTTAAAAATTGAGAACTAATGAAGTTTGAGCATTGTATAAAAGTGTCTTTGCTTCAGAATGCAATGACATTTCCAAATTTAGATTAAATCCTTCAATCTCAAAGATGAATATATTTACTAAAATTGCACAGGATTTTTTTTTATTTTTCCATGATTACAAAGAACATAATGCAGGGCCTTTAAAAGATGTAACTAATTTGAAAGCATCCTTAAGCTATTAACTGGACTATACAAAGATTTGAAAACACCCAAAAATATTTTTTAGCAAGGTTTAATTCAAAAGCATAACTCATGACTGCAGTAGTTAGCTGACAGCCTTGGTTTACATATATACAAATTGTACTATGTTCTCAGTTAAAGCTTATTAAGGTTTATTAAAGTCAGCAGCATCAACTCACCATCTCATGGAGCAATACATTGCCATCTTTGGTGAGTTTGATGTCACCTGAACCAGAAACAAGCCTGTCCAGAAAAAAAGTGACGTTACCAATTTCATATGGCAAAAGTCAAGCAAGACACTTCCAGTGCTTGCCACTTAACTATCTTTAATATAGGGAACTGAGCCTGGAAAACTTCCATTGTACCATGAGGAAATACCATGGTAATTACCACCATCCGCAGCCCACAGAATCACTTCTCCCAAGATAAACTGCTATGGTAATTTCATTCCGCATGGAGTGTTTATGAGGTTAAGAGTAGCTGATGAGCTATGAACAGTGGTTTGATCAAGAAGAGTACTTGGAAGTCTACAAATCACAAATTTGTGAATTTCCTGCAGGTTTTTTATTTTGGTGAAATGTTACCATTCATTCACTCAACTCAGTTTCTTCTCTCATCTCTCACATTTATTAGATCAAATTCTGTCAATTTTGTATCCAAAATGTCTCTTGAATCTCCCTTCTTCTCTCCATTTCTACTGTCATCATCACCTGTAGTCTGGATTATTAGCATCCAGATATCTCTAAATTTAAATCTACTCTCCATATTACACTATCTTTCTAAAAGGCAATGTGACTCAGCCATTTCCCTGACCAAAAATCTTTCAACGATTTTCATGTTCTCCATCACCTTCAAGGAAAAATCCAAACTATTTAGGAAGGGAATAGCTGACATCTCCCAGTCTGGTTTTTGTCTATTTTTCCTGTCTACCAAACGAGATCTTGTGGAAAAATCTTGTGGTTCTCTTAATACATCATGTTTGTTTTTGTTTCAGTTGGATTTACACCATTGAGCTATCTTGTTCCTGAACCTGCTCTGTCTAGATGACCTTTACTCCCTTCGGCAATTGGTGAACTCAAACACACCTTTCAAGCTTCTAATCAAAAATCATCCATGGAAGTCCTAGCCATAGCAATCAGACAAGAAAAAGAAACGAAAATTGATAGTCAGTAAAGTAAGACACAAAAGTAATATTCAGAAATCAATTGCATTTTTATACACCAACAATGAACTATCAGAAAGAGAAATTAAGAAAATAATCCCATTTACAATTGCATTAAATACCTAGGAATAAAATACCTAGGAATAAATTTAAAGAGGGAAAAGACCTGTACTCAGAAAACTATAAGACATTGAAGAAAGAAACTGAAGAAAATACAAATAAATGGAAGCACATACCATGCTTATGGATAAGAAGTCACATCATTAAAATGTCCATAATACCCAAAGCAATCTACAGATTAATAAAACCCCTATCAAAATACCAATGGCATTTTTCATGGAACTAGAGCAAATAATCCTAAAATTTATATGGAACCACAAAAGTCCTCAAACAGCCAAAGCAATCTTAAGAAACAAGGAAAAAGTTGGAGGTGTCATGCTACCTGATATCAAACTAAACCATAAGACTATAGTAATCAAAACAGCATGGTACTGGATTGAAACAGACACATAGATCAATGGAACAGAATAGAGAGCCCAGAAATAAACCTATGCCTATATGGTCAATGAATCTATGATGAAAGAGGCAAGAACATACAAAGGAGGAAAGACAGTCCCTTCAATAAACCATGTTGGGAAAACTGGACAGATATGTGCAAAAAAATGAAACTAGACCACTTTCTTATACCATACACAAAAATAAATTCAAAATGGATTAAAGCCTTAAATTTAAGACCTGAAACCATAAAACTTCTAGAAGAAAACATAGGCAGTAAACTCTCTGAAATTGCTCTTAGCAAAATTTTTGTGGATATATCTCCTCAGGCAAGGGAAACAAACAAAAAACAAATGGAACTACATCAAACTAAAAGTTTTGCACAGCAAAGGAAACTATCAACAAAACAAAAAATACAACCCACTGAATGGGAGAAGATACTCCCCGATGACACATCTGATAAGGGGTTAATATCCAAAATGTATAAAGAATGTATACAACTTAACACCCCCCAAAAAAAATCCGATTAAAAAATGGGCAGAGGACCTCAAAAGACATTTCTCCAGAGAACATATAGATGGCCAATAACATATGAACAGATGCTCAGCATCACTAATCATCAGAGAAATGCAAACTAAAATCACAATGAGATACCACCTCACACCTGTCAGAATGGCTAGCATCAATAAATCAACAAACAACAAGTGTTGGTGAGGATGTGGAGAAAAGGGAATCCTCATGCACTGTTGGTGGGACTGTAAATTGGCACAGCCACTATGGAAAACAGTATGGAAGTTCCTCAAAAAAAACCTAAAAATAGAACTACCATACCAGAGGGTAGGGGGGAGGGAGAGGTAGACGGGGTAAAGGGGGTCGAATATGTGGTGACAGAAAGAAATCTAACTATGGGAAGTGAACACACTATGTAACTATATATATGCCTTACTGTTAAAATGTACAGCTGAAACTTATTGGATTTCATTAACCGATGTCACCGTAAAAATAATTAATTTGAATAAATAAATAAATATAGAACTACCAGGTGACCCAGCAATTCCACTTCTGAGTATTTATCTGAAGAAATCCAGAACACTAATTCAAAACGATATATGCACTACTATGTTCATTGCAGCACAACAGCCAAGATATGAAAGCAATCTACGGTTCGTCGATAGATGAATGGATAAAGAAGATGTGGTACATATATACGATGGGACATTATTCAGCCATAAAAAAATGAAATCTTACAGTTTGCAACAACATGGATGGACCTAGAGGATATCATGCTAAGCGAAATAAGTCAAAGACAAATGCCTCATAATTTCACTTATTGTGGAATCTAAAAAGAGAAGCGAACAAAACAGAAACACACTCATAGATCCAGAAAATAAATTGAGTTTGCCAGATTGGGGTGGGGGTAGTTGGAGGAAAGGATGAAAAAGGTGAAAGGGATTAAGAAGTACAAACTGCCAGCTATAAAAATAGTCACAGGGTTGTAAAGTACAGCATAGAGAATATACTCAATAATATTATAATACTATATATGATGTCAGACAGGTACCAAACAGGGTGATCACTTCATAAGGTATCTAAATGTCTAATCACTATGTTGCACACCTGAAAACTAATGTCAACTGTGAAAGAAAAATAAATTTTAAAAAATAAATATCATTCCACTATTTTAATTGGGAAAAGACAAAAAAAAAATCCTGTTATTTTAGAAGTTTTTCTTCTCCCTTCTCCCATCAATAATTAGTCCCTTTCCTCAGTATAACTACGTGTATGTGTGCGTGTATATTTGTATACACACACACACACACACACAAATTAGGACATTTATTTCTACGAAATCTCAAGAACTGAAACTATATTGGTCATCTCTGGGTTCCTAGCATCCCTATTAGTACATAAGTGCCCTTTTACACTATTATTATTTTGCTCATTCCTCTGAGACTCTCCTTTTACACCATTTTGCCCTCACTAGCCTCTTCCTCTCACTCTCTTGAGGAAAATAATGACGCTAAATGAATATATGCGGAAAGGATGGACAGATGTAAAGAACCATAGTCACAGAGCATCCAAAAGACTTGTTTAAGGACTCACAGCTAGGAGGGCAACTTGGATTTGAACCCTAGCCAGCCAGGATCCAAAGCCTGTACCTTCTCCACTATAACACGCTACCAAAAAAAAAAAAAAACCGAAATGTATATAGTGTTAAATAGCAGGGGATGTAGATGGCTCATTTCATTTGAAATACTACATTAACTAATTGCATATGAACCTTAATGAAAATTGGTGGGGCGGACTTGGGGGTGCGAAGAGACCAAATTCACTCGTGGGACCTTTTCCTCGGGAAGGCTTTTCTCCTCCTCCCCCATCAGGCTAGAGAGAACCTCAGAGCAGGTATGCGAGTGGGGGAAACCAAGTCCACCAAGTTGTCTATATCGCTCCAATCCCTTCGCGGAACGTTTGCCTCAAAGCGCATCGCCGACACCCAACAACCCCCCCGGCGCCCTAACCGCAGCTCCAACGGCCGTCTCACATTTTCATGGTGCCCTTAGGACCCAAATTGGTCCGCAACACATCCTGCAGCCCTCGGGCGGCGCATATATTGACGGCCAAGGCAGCCTGGGCACGCGCAACCTCAGCCTTGGAGTTTATCGCCTTTATCGCAGCCATAGCCCAACGGATGAAGGAGATACCTAACCGACAAAAACAGTCTGAGCCACGATTCGGAGGGAAACCCCGGCGCCGTGGCTCACGCTCCGGAGCCTCAGCCAATCCCCGGGCAGACAGGAAGTGACGTCAATAGGCATCGCCGAGACGGAAACCAGAATCGCCTTGGGTCGTATCGGGAAGATGGCATCCTCCGCCTCCGCTCGGCCTTCGGCTGGGAAGCGAGTAGTGAGTCAGGATGAACTGCGGCGCTTGATGAGAGAGAAGCAGCGTCTGAGCACCAACCGGAAACGGATAGAATCTCCACTTGCGAAGTACAACCGTTTGGGGCAGCTGAGCTGTGCCCTGTGTAACATTCCGGTTAAGAGCGAGCTCCTGTGGCCGACTCATGTCCTGGGAAAGCAGCACCGAGAGAAAGTAGCCGAGTTGAAAGGCGCGAAGGAAGCCACCCAGGGGCCGTCTGCCAGCGCAGTGCCTCAGTCCGCCAAGAGGAAGGCGCCGGACGCAGATAGCCACGATGCCAAAAGAGCGAAGGCCTCTCCGGTGCCCCAGGTACAGCCCTCCACGTCCGCTTTGCCCACCAACGTTGACAAAGCAGGAAAGGAGTCCACTAGAGCGAACCTTGGTAAGTCTTCGGGACTCGGTTTACTCCCTGATTATGAAGATGAGGAAGAGGAGGAGGAGGAGGGAGAAGAAAGAAAAGGGAGGGACGCCAGTATGCAGCCGCCCGACGCACAAGGCAAGGAACACTCGCTTTCCTCTTCCCGGGAGGCAACAAGTAATATGCTGCCAAGCAATTTCTCGAACACAAATCCTCCCAAGGCCCCTTTAATTCCTCATTCAGGGTCAATTGAGAAAGCGGAAATACAGGAAAAAGTAGTGGAAAGGAGAGAAAACACCGCGGAAGCATTACCGGAAGGTTTTTTTGACGACCCTGAGATAGATGCGAGGGTTCGAAAGGTTGATGCCCCAAAAGATCAGATGGACAAAGAATGGGACGAATTTCAAAAAGCCATGAGACAGGTCAACACTATTTCCGAAGCCATAGTTGCTGAAGAGGATGAGGAGGGACGGTTGGACCGGCAGATTGGGGAGATCGATGAGCAAATAGAGTGTTACCGTCGGGTAGAAAAGCTGCGGAATCGCCAGGATGAAATAAAAAATAAACTTAAAGAGGTTCTGACCATAAAAGAACTGCAGAAAAAGGAAGAAGAGAATGTTGACAGCGACGATGAGGGAGAACTACAGGATTTGTTGTCTCAGGATTGGAGGGTGAAAGGGGCTTTGTTATAGGGTTTCGAGGACCCAAGATTTCTAACACCGCCCGTGACTGTATAAAAAGTGCTGTCTCTCAATATAATATCGGTTTCTCTATGCCTGGAGGTTTGATATCTTACCTGAGTTGTTGCGGTACAACGAGCCTGTGAAGATAGCTCTTTAGAAAAGTAGTGTGAAATATTTTTGAGGTGAAGTCGTTTTGAAATTTTTGAAGTATTATATGCCAAAAGGCCAATTTTTTCACGTTTACGGACTTAAATGTATAATTTTGTGTCTGAAAATCTGTAAGCCGTAAATATTGTACATAGTTAAATATATATTTACTTAAATAACTCTTGAAATTTGTAAATTAATAGAAGACCAACAGACAAGCTTTTAGATGCGCACCAAGTGTGGTATTTATCTTTTCTGACTCCTTAAATCAAACTCAAGAAGGTAGAAGGAGGTTTTGGTTTTGGTTTTGGTTTTGGTTTTTAAGAACACTACTTGTAGATACATAGTTCATTCAGGGCTAATCAGTTCTCTGAGTATTCTGTTTCTGTTTCATAAACTTGCTGTAGGAGAACATGGTGAAGAATACATGCCAAACATGACCAGCCTTCTTAACCCAGTGTTTCTCTTGATTAAACCAGCACTTCTCAGATGTAAGTGCACATGAAGGTCACCTACGAAACAAAAGGGTGCATGTGAATGACCTATGAAGTTTTTTTAAAACTCCTGATTCTGAGCCCTACCGTTAGATTCATAAATCTAGGATGGGGCCCAGGCATCTATTAGTTTTGAAAGCTTCCCAATTTATTCTAATTACACCAAATTCGAGGAGCCATTGCCCTAAATCTTGAACCCATTTCTAATATTTCAGGCTTTATTTTTTCTTTAAATAACACGTACCATAAGTTTACTGTCTATTGTACAAAATACTACCTTTTATTTATATTCCATTCAGTCTTTTATTACTAGATTTTGTGGCAAATTAGGGTTCAGAGTTACAGGTTCTGTCTATTGTAGGAAGTAAAGTCTTCAGTGTACTCGATAGGTTCTTAGAACTGCAGCAGAATGACATAATGAAACCAATTTTACCATAGATAATTGATATAAATGAGTTAAATTCCTGCAGCATTTCATCAATCTCATAATGAAAGGACTAACAAAATATTATTGGAAGACCTGCTGTATAAGTTTTCTCCAGGAGTAACAATTTCCTTGTGCTGGTCCAATAGTTTAAATCACTCCTTCTCCCTTTGGAAATAGAGATGTTCAAATAGAAAAAAGGAATTAACAGTGTTCTGGGGATAGAAATGCATATAGCACATTCAAATAAAAGTGAGCAGTAATAATAATAGTTAAGACTTACAGAGTTCTTACTATATAGGTTAGGCAGGGTTCTAAGTGCTTCATGTAAATTAAGTCTAGTTTCCTTAAAGCCCAGGTTTTATGGAGAATACCAAGATTAAGGTATGAAAAGCCCTGAAGGCTAGATGAAAGAATTCTTTTTGTAGGCAATATGGGAAAAGTGGAAATTTTTGAATAAAGAATTACATCGGCAAAAAAAATATGGGAGATGATTTAAATTGCAGTATATAAAATGGAATGAACATAGAGGAAAAGGAAGCTGGTAGACTACTGGGAAACTAGATTTTAAAAGCAAGGTGACGACTTTGATTAGGTATAGATTCAGAGAAAAGGAATAGAATTGAAAATTTCACAGGAGAAGCTAACATTTTAGTAACTAGAAGTAAAGGAAAAACAGGAGAGAGAAAGATGAAATTGAAGGGTTTGGGGTTTTTTTAGTGTGGGTGTCCAAAAGCAGCTCCCAACCTTTTCAGCACCAGGGACTGGTGTTCCTGTGGGAATTAATGCTTAATGATCTGTGGTAGAACTGAGGCGGTGATCCTTGTGCACTGAGGAGCAGCTGCAAATGTAGATGAAACTTCACTCCCCTGCCGCCACCTCCTGTGTGACCTGGTTCCTAATAGGCCACCTGGGGTCTCAGGGGTTGGGGTCCATTGTCCAAGGGCATGAGTGATGGGGCTTTGACCAAAATTAAGTGAATCCTTGTTGGATCTGAGGTCATTGTTATAGGAGTTGGTGGATCCTTCCTGATCTTCCACACATTGGAGAGCTCCTTTATACCTCTTTGAGCTGGGTAAAATAGGTTTTGGCATTAGACCATGAATAATATCATCAATGTTCCCAACTTGTAAGAATTCATTTAATGATGGAAGTAATGACTACTTTTTTCCGTATCAGGAAACAAAATAAGAGACTGTGGAATTAAAATTGCAAGGAAAAATATAATTTAGACCTAAAACCTTAAATAGTAACAAGGGAGTTAGCAAGAGAAAACAGAAGGCACAGGTTCAAGTTCCCATTCTTCCTTTTAAGGCTAGTGATCTTGAGCAAGTCATCTCTCTGAACCTTAGTTCACTCTACTGTAAAGTGATGATACCTCACAAGGTGTGGTGAGAGTCAAATGACATGCATGTAAAAGAGGTTTCAAAAATGAAGTTGTGATAAGTATTTCTACTAGTAGTTTCTGGTCTTCCCCTGCCCCAGGCTACTAACTTACTAAGCTGATTGTAGGTAATAATTCCTCTAAATTGAGGGAATTCAAGCAGGTGATTTTGAAATTTAACTCCAGATATTTAATTTTACCATAAGACAACTGGTGTCTCACCTTTTAAAGATTTTTAAAGTCATCTGGTTGACTATCTGGAGAGATGGCTAAAGTATTATTACTTTTGCTTGCAAGGTTTGCCCAAGATAAGTTCCAGTTGTCTTAGTGTAATTATGAATAGTGCCTCCTTTCACCTTCAATACTCTCTCCTTTTGGAGACAGGCTCACCTACCTAAAAGTTTTATATGAGGAAACCACTTTATAATGAACAGAATGGCAAGTCTTAATTGAAATAGTATGTTTCCTGTTAATTGATTGCACCAGTTGGCTAGCTACTTGGCTGGATGTTGTATAGGGGGATTTGAGTAAATGTATGAGTAGCAATCGTGTGGCTAGATAAGTGACCTTAGATTGCTTTTTAATACTAAAAGTCTGGTAGCCTAAGTGATACCAGGAATTTAGAAGCTTTAAATTTAAACAAGAAAAAAGAAATCCTAAAACTACATTCAGTTTTCTCTCTACCTTTCCTCCCTCAGTGATCTCATCCATTCCCATGGGTTTAAATATCACCTATATACTGTTGACTCTGAATTTATATCCCTAGACCTGACCTTTCTTCTGGAAGTTATCCTTCATTCCCTTTTTTTAGCCCCCAAATCTAATGCATTAGTTAAGTCCTGGCAGCTCTATCTCTAAAATGTGCCCAGAATCTGTCTACTTTTTTGTCTCCACTGGCCCTAGCCACCAACATCTCTTGCATTAACTGTTACCTATTTCCCTCACCCTAGCGACAATCTTCAATCAACAAAGTAATCAGAGTAATCTTTTAAAAATTTAGTTGAAGTCACTCTCACTTAAAACTTCATTATATTCTTCCCTTACACTTGGGGGAAAAAAAAGAAAGAAATTAGGCCCTTATTAAGCCTACCTGGTGCTCAGCAATTGCTAATTCAAATGTCTACTACATGTGAACTGATGACTACACTCCCCATGAAAGGAGGATAAGAGGGAACATGAAAGCATAACTGCTCTTTGTTGAAACCAATCATTATTCAGAAACAGTAGCCTGGCATAGCCAGGTTGTTTTTTTTTTTTTTAATTTTAAGAGAAATTTCAAGTCAAGATTGTCTCTGTTTTTAGTGAAATCTCAAACACTGGACTGAATGGGATCCATTGGCCCTCACTTTGTGACCCTATTTTCTAACTTCATCTGCTACACCCTCCCCTTTATTCTCTATGTCTCATTTCTCACTGGCTAACTTCCTATTCTTCAGACATGCTTTGCAGGTCCCTCTGCCTGGAACCTGACTTCAAATAGCATGACAATCTTATCATTCATTTCTCAGCCTAATGGCTCTTTCCCAGATGACACAAACAGCCATCTTCCCACCTCCTTTCATTTTATCACATTATTCTATGAATTCATTAAATATCACTACTTTAATTTAGCTTGTTCGTTTATACATAATTTATGTTTCTCCCCGATAGAATGTAAACTCCATAAGGGCAGGGAGCTTGTATGTCTTGTTCACAACCTAAAATAATACCAGGCACATAATAGAACTCGATAAATATCCGTTGAATGAATAATACCCACATTATTCATCCAAGTTGCTTGGAAAAGTAGTAAAAAGACCAAGCTGATTCATGGAAGTCCCAGAACAAGTCAGCTCAACGGCTTAAAGGGCTAAGAAATCTTCCTGCTTTGTGTTTCCCTTCTCTAGCGCATGAATCCCTTACCTATTCTAAGAAAAGCAGCACAGGAGGCATACACAACAAGCTCAAGAGTATAATGGGCCACCTTCACATTTAGCAGCTAGTAAGAATTCCTCATGGCACCAACCAAGCAAAGAGGGATGTCCATATGTCAGCAGGAGCTAGTGGGTAGCCCTCGCTGCTGAGAGGCCTCTTAAATGGAGAAAAGGAGGAATAAAAATCAGTGGTAGAGTAAAATCAGAGAGTCGGCAAGTACACATTGCCTCCCAGCTACTCCCAGCCCTCAGTCCCCTTTTCTGCCATTGCCATTTTGTTTGGCTCACTCCTCCTGTCACTTGGTAGTCAAAGCTATTTCAGAGTGAGTCTGCACTCAGCCATCCTTCACTGAAAGCACTCCCAGTCTCAGAGGAGAAAAGGAGGTTCATCTGGCTGCACCACCATTTTGCTAACAGCATTTGCCAGGCTTCAAGTGTACTTGGGAGCCAGTGGTCACCTTTAGAGGAGTTCAGAGGACCATACTGGGGGGTTGATGGTGGTGGTTATTGTTTTTGTTATGCATCTGTGTTGTTTGCTTGTTGTTCTGCCAAGTGTGGTTATAAGAGAGTGTCAACCAAGCCAGGTTGTCAGGTTATTAATAATAGTTACCATTTACTGGATTCCTATCATGTGTCCAGCAGTACGCTGGTGTGTGACATCTCTAATCTTCACAACAACCTTGTAAGGTATAAAATATCTTCATTTTACAGATGAGGAAACATGCTCAGAAGTGAAGGACTTTGCTCAAGGCAACGATCTCAAAATCCTTCTATTATTCTGCATCATTATTATTTTATATTACCTTATATTTGCATAGTTAGAGTACTGTTTACTCACCAACCTTCAGATTGGTTTTCAAGTTTTAACACCCTCTCCCAGAAGTAAAGCAATTATCACCTCCATTTTAGATGTCTAATGATTTGTCCATGGTCATTCAGCAAATTCATTGCTAAGATAAGATTAGGTATAACTTGATTCCTGGCCCAATATTCTCTCTACTAGTTAATAACGAAATGTAGGAAATGGGAGAGGATCTCCCAAAATAGCAAGAATTAAGATTAGAGAAGTTTCCCCTCAAGGTTAAGGGTACAGTTCAGAGACCTTGGCTGGGTTGGAAAGCCATATTTTTTGAAGTTTATCAGATTCTCTCCACACTGCCCTGTCTTTCCCCATTTCACCAGCAATAAATTTTACTCCTTAGTGGTCTCTGATGAAAGCAAGAATAATGATTTCAGTTCCTAGACATTCCAACAACTGAGAAACAACAGTTACATCATGTGCCCTGTAGTCCACCACTTTTTAACTATGTGACCTTGGGTAAGTTAACTTCACCTTTAGTTTCCTCAACTATAAAATTGGGACAGTAATTGTTTCTACCTTCTGGGATTACTGAGAGGGTTAAATGAGTTAAATGCATGTAAATGCTTTAAGTGCAGACATTCAAATACTAGTCGAATAAATGAATGAAGACAAGAAAATTATAATCTAGTTGTAAACAAAATGGGCAGGACCCAATTATTTATTAAACTACTGGTAAGTAGTGGAAAGAGGGCTGATCATGTCTAGAGTCTATAACTTTTCCCACTCACTAGCTGTGGTATCAATCTAGTCAATTTATTCCCTGAGCCTTAGTTTTACCCTCTCTGGGTATTGGGTAGTTTGCTATCTGAGTATTCCCTAAGGACCTTCCCACCTGTCAATCACTGATATTGTGATTTATAATAAATACCTGTATATATTGTGGCCTTTCTCTAGTTCCTCCCAGAGCTCCTAAAACACTTGGAATTTCCTAAATGATTAGAGTAATAAAGGTATCATTTATTATTCAAAACAAGCCCCTTTCAACCACAAAGGAGTTTATGTTAATGAGGTAACTTTAGGAAAGTCCCTGGTTGCCTGGGGGACCAACTACAAGATTAGAGTTAGAACTTTCAGCCCTGCCCTCCAAGATGGGTGGGGGCTGTATACTGAGTTCAATCACCAATGGCCAATGATTTAATCAATCATGCCCATGTGATGGAGCCTCCATAAAAAGCCAAAAGGTGGCAGCACTATTTACAATAGCCAAGATATGGAAGCAACATAAATGACCATCAACAGATGATTGGATAAAGAAGTTATGGTTCATTTATACAATGAAATATTACTCGGCCATAAAAAAATGAAATCTTATCATTCACAATGACATGAATAGACCTGTAGGTTATTATGCTGAGTGAAATAAGTCAGACAAAGATAAATACCATATGATTTCACTTATATGCAGAATCTAAGGAACAAAAAGAACAAACTAATCAAAAACAGATTCACAAATAAGGAGGACAATCTGATGACAGCCAGAGGGGAGGGGTTTGGGGGGACTGGGAGAAAGAGGTGAAGGGTTAAAGAAATACAAATTAGTAGTTGATAGATGGTCATAGGGATGCAGAGCACGGCATAGGAAGTGCAGTCAGTAGTAATGTAATGGCTAGGTGTAGAGCCAGAGAAGAGAGTAATCAGGAAGATTGTTTCATAAACTACATAAATGTCTAACCAACGTACTGTATGCTTGAAACTAATAATATAATATTTTTAAGAAACCAAAAGGATGGGGCTTAAGAGCTTCCGGGTTGGTGAACACGTGGAGGTGCCCTGTGCCCCTTCCCACATACCTTGTCCTATGCAACTCTTCCATCTGGCCATTCCTGAGTTATATCCTTTTATAATAAACTAGTAATCTAGTGAGTGAACTGTTTTTTCTGAGTTCTGTGAGCTGTACTAGCAAATTAATCAAACCCGAAGAGGGGTTTGTGGGAAACTCTGATCTATAGCTTGTCAGTCAGAAGCACAGGTAACATCCTGGATTTGATAATTAGCATCTAAAGTGGTGGGAAGGAACAGTCTTGTGCACTTGAGCCCTTAACCTATGGAATCTGACACTAATTCCAGGTAGACAGTAACAGAATTGAATAAAATTGTAAGACACCCAGTTTGTGTCACAGCGTTACTTGATGTAGAAAACCTACATGTCTCATGTCAAAAGTTAAGTAGTATTCTGAGAGTATTGTGTGTAATGTAAATGGAAATGAGAGTTTTTTCTTTTATAAACACCAAGACCAAGACTGGAGCTGAAGGCAGGAGAGAGAGAGCACATTGGGCTACATGGTAGGAAGGCTTCAGTAAGAGGGCTTGGGTGGAAGCTCCCAGGGGAGGGAAGTGGGGAGCTCTGCTGGTATAAAGGAAATGGCATGAAGAACAAGAGAGGAAGGAAGCATTCAACCCAGTCTTCAACCTCTGCCACCGTACCAGAGCTAGAAAACCAATTGTCATCAATGCTAGCCTATTAACCAGTTCAGAGCCCAGTAGAGGACAGAGAACTTAATTTTGCTTCCCATACAGCCTCGTCTCTTTGTAAAATAAATTTCCCCTATGAAAATTATTAACTTGCCTCCTAAAAATTATGATTATCGGGATTTCACACTAGAAAACCCAATCTAAAAGTTCAGAGGAGATGGTAGCAACTTCGAGTCTCTCATTCCATATCTCTGACCTCAACCCTACCCTAGAAGACCCATCTCCATCCTGTAGATCAGCTATTCCCAAAGGCACATTTGACTCCTCTTTGCTCTGTCCTACCTCAACCTGGCAGTTGCAGCACAAAGTAGAGGCCAAGAAACCTTTACTTTGAACCAACCTCCACAGCCTTTATAAGAATGAAGAGCCATGGGCTGATTTGAATTACTACATCTCTCTACAGCTGTTCCCTTTTAAATATTTAACCTGGCAAATACCACCACTGTTTTTTACAACTTATTTTAATTGTGTGGCTATTAAGCAAACCAAACCATAAAACTGGCTCTCGGTACTGAGATTTATGTAATTCATAGAACAGAGCTTATTAAAAAAGGGATCCACTGAGTGCAAACTATCCTCGAGTGCCTCACACCGACTCAGAAGGTGTGAAGCCTTTTTCTTATTCCTGCCTGTGGCTGCCAAGCTTCCAGTGAGTAGCATAAAAAATATCCACCCCTTTCTCTGTAAATTTTTTTTCTCCTTAAGAATCCTGATGAGTCTAAACACCAAGTTATGCTCTGTTCTTGAGGTGGTATAAGCTCTGAGAGGCTTACAACATAGGATCAGTGCCCTGGGGGGTTTAGGATCAAGGTCTGAGGGAGGGACTTCACCTGGGGACTTTGATAACTAGGAACAGGCTGGAGGTATTGTATTTATTTTCCACCAAGGTTGTTCTTGATTTGGATCATGAAACTGCTTTGAGACTCCAATAAAAGCTCTCCCTCTAAAAATTCACTTACGCACAAATATTTGTATAAAATTTCAGGAGAGTTCAAGAGTACCCCAGAGCCTATTCACAAATCCCCTAGAGGTCCATGAACCTCAGGTTATTTTTTACTACTTTCACTGTTAGCACCCAAGTGACCCTCATTTCTCCCCTACATTTTTACAGTAGCTACCTAACTCACCTCTCAATTTCTCTACACAGCAGCCAGAGTGATAGCAATCCTGTTAAAATCTAAGTCAGATCATTTTACTTCCCTCCTTGATATAATCCACTATCTTCCCATTTCACCTGCAATAAAAGCCGATATCTTTACAGTGGTTTACAAGGCCCTACAAGATTTGTCTTGGGGATACCCTGCTGACCTCATTTCCAGCTCTTCTCAACCTTGACTCCTGTGCTCTAGCCACACCCATCTCCTTTGCTGATCTCCCAATATGATAGACACAGGCCTT
Organism: Pteropus medius; assembly: GCF_902729225.1. NCBI lineage: Eukaryota > Metazoa > Chordata > Mammalia > Chiroptera > Pteropodidae > Pteropus > Pteropus medius. The sequence goes on along the minus strand of NW_024349799.1, from coordinate 8,842,595 downwards.
TACTTGCTGCTCCCTCTACCTTAGAACTCCATGCGGCTCTCTCCTTCATTCTTTCCAGTCTATCCACAATTGTCACTTTGTTGGTGAAGGCTTCCGGAACACAGTATTTAAAACTACAACCCCACCCTGCCCTGCCTAGGACCTCCTATCCTCCTCTATTTTTTCTCCATAGTACCCATCATCATCTTACATACTATGCATTTTTACTTAATGTTTATAATCTATCTCCCACACTAACCTGTTAGCTCCAGAAGGGTAGGGATTTTTGTTTTGTTTCACTGCTGTATTCTAGTTCCTGGAATAGTGTGTAACATAGAGTAGACACTCAATAAATACTTGACTGATTGATGACTAACTGAATGATTAAATTCTGCAGTGGTAGTAATGTATCCGGGCTGGGGTGTAAAGGGGAATATACATTTACTGAAATCTCTCTCAAGCAGTTTGCAAGTAATATAAGTCGCCTCATTTAATTGTCACACAGAGTCCTAAGAGGTATTTTTATTCCCATTTCCCATGAAAACTGAGGCTCGGAGAAGTTATAAAAACAGATGGTAGTTACACAGCCAGTGGTAGTTCATAATTCAAACTTAAGTCTGTGGGATTCCAAAGCCCTGCTATTCTCACCACACACTACCTCATTCTCTTGGTAGCAGTTCCTAAGGATATGCAACTGCCAGGTAGTTCATTTTAAAGTAGGAGCCTGAGTAAAAAAGATCCTTCATTAGGGGTTCCTTGTAGCTCTAATTAAGCAAAACAAACATTTAGAGTCTGAGTCTTTTTATACATTTATATCAAACATTGTCAATGATACAATGTATTGAACATCCTTCTGAGGGAGCTTACCACTTTCAGAGCTTCATTCATTCATTCCATTCGCTCATGGGTTTCATTCATTTATTCATAAATATTTGTCGAGTGCCTACTATGTGCCCAGTACTGTTCTAGGCACTAAGTATAAAAAAATGCATAAGGCACAGATGTCACTCTTTACAAACAGATTTGAGGTCTAGGGTAGTGCTGTCCAATAGAAGTACAATGCAAGCCAAGTATGCAGTTTTATATTTTCTAGTCACTGCATTTTCAAAAAGGTAAAAATAAACAGTTGAAATTAATTTTAACATAATTTAATGCAAAAAAGAAATAAAGAAATGAAAAAGAGAAACAATAAAAAAATAAAATCATAATATATTTTCATATTATAATATAATATAATCACTTCAACATAAATATACTAATGAGCAATTTTGCAGTCTTTTTTTATTTGGTAACATGTCTTTGAAATCAATGTGTATTTTACACTTACAGCACATCTCAATTTGGACTAGCCACATTTCAAAAGCTCTAGAGCCACATGTGGCTGGTGATGACAGCATCTGACAGCACAGGGCTAGGGAAAAAGACAGATACATTCAAGGGCATTTTCAAAACAACACAGTAAATGCAGTGATAGAGATATGTTCAGGCTCACTCAATTGCCAGTTAGGACTTAAGCCTCCAGTGACCTTCCAATCCCAAAGGCCTTGTTCATTCTGCAGCTCATTAGAGACTCTGCCAACTTCAAACAATGGAATTGTGGTTGGCCTCAACAAACCAAACTTAATATGTCCAAAACAAAACTCATCCTTTCATCTTAAATACCTCCTCCTCCCCTCTCATTTTCTATTTCAGTTGATGGCACTATTATATACCTGCTTACTCAAGTCATCCTCATTTCATCTTTAGGTAAGTGAGCGCTATACCTAGAAGGTGATTTAAAATCTAAATTCTTATCAAAAATGCAGCTTCCTCTTCACCCCAACTAACTCAGCTCGTTCAGGCCACTTTCATCTCTTACAAGAACTCTTTTTTCCTTCCAGTTCTATTGAGATATAATTGACATACATCACTGCATAAGCTTAAGTGTACAGCGTAATAGTTTGACTTACATAATTGCGAAATGACTACCACAATAAGTTTATTTAGCATCCATCATCTCATGTAAATAAAATAAAAAGAAAAAAGGAAAAAACTTTTGCTTAAAATAATGGACTGCTTCATGAATTTGTGTGTCATCCTTGGACAGAGGCCACGCTATTCTCTGTACTGTTCCAGTTTCGTATAAATGCCGCCAAAGCCAGCACCGAGATCCTTTTTATTGGTTCCCTTATCTCTCTCTCTCCCACTCAGCTTCAAAAGTAATTACTGCTTCATAAGGCCCTACATGGCTCTCAATCTCCTACATAATAAAGGCCAAGCTTTTTCACATAGCACAGGACTCCCTGCAGGATCTCACTTTTGCTTACCTAACAATGCCCTATTGTTCGCTGTTCCTGGACCCAGAAAAAGTTCACTTAACCTTCTCTGAGCCTACTACTCTTTTGTAAAAATAGCGATCCTAATCTCTCAAAGTTGACTTGAGGTTTCAGAAATAATACACACTTTAAACGATACACAATCAAGAGGTTACTCTCCTAATCGCTCCTTTACACTTTATAGCTATCTAGTGCCTCCTTTCAATTCAATAATATTTATTGAATACTAAATATGTGCTAGGCACTGTGTGGGACAGAGGGCATGACAGAAAAGTAGGTTGAATTGACGTGATTGTTGCCGTCACTAAACTTATTACAATATACTTTCTCAACCACTACCTTTGAGGACTAGATAATCTCTAACATTATGAGCAAATCAGGGAGTCCTCAGAAATTCAGGCCAGGCTGCACCCCTGGGCGCCACCAGCTGCCCGCACCTCCGCTTTCCTCGGCTGCGTGCGACCCAAGATTGGGAAGCAACCCCGCTCCCCAACATCAAACCCGGAGCCTCACTAGTCGAATCCGACCAGGGTCCGCGTGGCAGGCGGGGGGCGGGACGCGGACGCGTGTCGCGGCCTGGGCCGGGACCTTTGCGCCTGCGCGCTGCGGCCCGCTCAAGGACCCGGATTTAAAGCGACAGGCGCTACCACCACCGTGGCTGAGCGTGGCCAATAGTCGCTAAGTCACAGGCCTACACTGTGCGCCGGAGCCGGGGAGGCAGGTGAGTGGCGGCGCGGCGGAGCTGGGCAGTGGGGAGAGAGGCGGCCCGGGGCTCGGCGCGGCCAGGGAGCCAGCCTCCTCGGCTCCTCCCCCGCCCGCAGAGCTCCAGGGCACACCCTCCGTGACGTGACGGCCCCCCTGGAGCCCATGGGGGATGGTTCGCGGCTCTCCCTGGCCCCTACGGGTCCCCGCCAAGAAAGGTTCCTCCGCGGGGGCTGCTCTGGCCCCTGCCGGCTCAGCACGCTGAAGCCTTTCTTTTGCTGCTGCGTCCTTTTCCCCATCCAAGGGCTCTTTGCTTGGTCCCCGGCCGTCCGAAGCCAAGAGACTCGCTTCCCCACCTCCTCTCTGGTGACCCCGGGGTCTGCACCCGGCTAGTAACCCCTGCCCACTGCCCCGAAAGCATCGCGGGATGGCCCTCCAGGAAAAGCGGCAGCAAGGCTTTCACTTCCCGGCCTGGTGCAGCTCACTGGCCCGAGGCGGCCCGGGCTGCGTTCAGGCCTCAGTGGTTTCCTTCTAGACAGACTTCTTTTCATGAAATTCTGAGCAGTGGCCGTTGGGGACTGTGGGACAGGCTGGTTTCCTCAAAGCAGCATTGTGCCTCCTCGTGGCCCGGTGCTTTCTGGGCCTCCGGCCCTGCGGAGGTTGGGGTACTCTGAAGTCAGTACCTTTCATTACGGGTTTTAAGGGGTGCTTCATAAATCGTTCTTCCTGAGGAACATATTGAAACCTCATTTGTTCTGAGTCTCACTTATGGGCCTGCCAAACTTTCACATACTTCACCTCTGTGGTTATAAAACTTTTGGGGAGTATAGAGTACTTTGTGAATTTCATGAAAAATCATAAACCTTCTCTCCCCCAAAAAGGTACATATTAATATGCATATTTTATATATAAAGGAATTCAGAGCCTCCCACTCCCACCCCATCTGTGGACTCATTTTAATTTTCCCAACCATTCTTTGAGGTAGGTACTATTTTCCCTGTTTTAGAAATAAAACTGAGAGGAGTTAAAGGATTTTTCCCATCCCTGATTCCCATCCACCTACTTTCCTCTGCATCATGTTTCATTACAGTAAGTGAAGCCTGCTTTTCATTATAATCCAATAGCAATTTCACTACAAAGCGGTGTGCAGGCTGAAATAATTTCCAGTTCATTTAAAATCGGAACTATGAAAATACTTCAGAAAATAATTAATCTAAGCAGATGGAAGGATACCATGCAGATATTATCCCTTGTTTCCATTGGGATTGATTTTTTCAGTTTCTTTGATTCTTGCTGTCCATTTATGTCAGCATTCCATGATTCAAGTTACTGAGGTATAAACAGGCTAATTGCACGTACGGAGCCCCTGCTGTGTGTCCAGCTCTGTTCTAAGGGCTTTACTCTTAGAATAACAATCCCTTGAGTTAGGTACTATTATTACCCATATTTTACAGTTGAGGAAATTCAGGAGTGGAGAGGTTAAGTAACCTACCAAAGTCACACAGCTAATGAGCTAGGACTTGAACCCAGGCATTCTGGTTCTAGACTCCCTTTAATTGCTTCTCAAAATAGGGCTTCTGATTAAATCACAGATCTTTATAGTAGCTTAATTAGTTTCTAAGGATGGCATATATGTTATACTTAACATTAAAAACTTCATGAACATAATGGAATTTTTTTGGTGATTAAAAAGAAACTTCAGGTCTCGTAATATTTAGGGGTCATCATTATGAATATCAGGTATTGCCGAGGCCTTAAGAAAGGTTTTATGTTATTTGGATTCTCTTGATTGTGATTTACTAGTTATACATGTGTGCAGTAGTTAATTGAACACCCTTTTGCAAACTGAATTTTCCTGTACTGGAACTCTTCTTTATCCTGTAGGCAATAAATCTTTAATATTTTGGGAAGTGTTTGATTAGTCAGCATAGACTGTATTAGGACCTTGGCCTTTGAATAAATGGGAAGCCTAGCCCCTCATTTATATCTCACCTTTTCTGTTCTTCACCCCGTCGTGCAGCTGTATGACTTTGGCTTTCAAGATTCTCTTCCCATCAACCCTCCGTGCACTCAGCCGAAAAGAATTGTGCCTATTCCGAGAAGAACATCTTTGGCCAAACATAAAACATTTCAGCCAGTGGTCAGAAACAGATCGGCTTCATGGGCCCTGCCTACTCCGGAAAAGAAAGCCTGTTCTGTCATTCCAGGAAGGCAGTCTAAGACTACGTGCCACCTGCCTTGTCTTATTGCCAGGGTCGCATGTGGGACTCTGCAGTGGGCCCTGTGAGATGGCTGAGCAACGGTTCTGTGTTGACTATGCCAAGCGTGGCACAGCCGGCTGCAAAAAATGCAAGGAAAAGATTGTAAAGGGTGTGTGCCGAATCGGCAAAGTGGTACCTAATCCTTTCTCAGAGTCCGGGGGTGATATGAAAGAGTGGTACCACATTAAATGCATATTTGAGAAACTGGAGCGGGCCCGGGCCACCACAAAAAAAATCGAGGACCTCACAGAGCTGGAAGGCTGGGAAGAGCTGGAAGATAATGAGAAAGAACAGATAAACCAGCACATTACAGGTGGGGTGAAGAATACTGCTTTCTCATCTTGCTAGTGCTGAAAGAAAAAGTGATAAGGAGAATAGAGTCCAATTTCCCTTTCTTTCTTTCCTCTGTTAACTTTTTATTTAGAAATAATTTTAAACTCACAAAAAGTTGCAAGAATAAAAATAGTACAAAGAATGTTTATATTCCCTTTACCCATTTTAATTATTGTTGCTGTCTTTTCTTTATCATTTGTGTTCTTGTATGCTCTATTACTCTTTCCTTACACACACATTTAGTTTTTTTCCTGGACCATTGAGTGTAAGTTGCATACATTATGGCCCTTTGTCTTTAAATAGTTCAATGTATATATCTTAAGAATAGGAATATTCTCTTACATGACCATAAATACAGCTAACAATTTCGGTAAATTTATTCTTAATATAATACTTTAATCTACTGTCCGTATTCCAGTTTTGTCAATTGATAAAATATCTTTTATAGCTTTTTTTCCCCCTTCTATATAGAATCCCAGTCTAAGATCAGATATTGCATTTGGTGATCATGTCTCTTTAGCCTCCTTTAATCGAACATATTTGTAGTCTTTCTTTTATGATATTGACATTTTTGAAGAATAGGGTACTATACCTACCACTGCTTCCTTTTATCTATCAGTTTATCTGAATGGACTCACAGATTACTTTTTTTTTCCTGGTGGGTCATAATTTTACTGTGATTTATTAATTTGATTCTTATTGTTCCATATTTGGCCAGTTGGGGAGCCCCTTTGAGCTAGTTTCTGTGTCCTGGATACCCTTATCATTATTTTAAAAAATGTTTTAAAGTTCTTCCTTACTCTCTGGCATAACACAGTATGCTCTTAGGTTTACCTTCTGTGTATCTTGTCCCTGCCCTGGAATCAGCCATTTCTCTGAAAAGTTCTGGTTCCTGTTAGTGGAGAATAGCATGAAAAACCATAATCTGGGTGTTATGTGTCTTTGTTGCCATGAGTATCTTTTCTTAAGCCCTTTTAGCAGACTAGAACTAGAAAATTTATGTATATACTTGAAAACACGTACATACATACACAGGTACATATAATATATGTGCACATGCATGTATATTTACATGTATGCATATTTTATAAATTTTACACTGATGCTTCCAAATCCAGTTAGTCCTTTATGACCATCAGTGTCCTCAACTTTAAAGTAATGTTCATAGTTTCAATTAAGTATAGTTCTTGTCACTATAGGAAGATTAATAACAGTGGCTCTAAAAATGGGCATTTAATCCTTGTTCTTTGGAAGGAAAAAAGACGTCTAGGAGAGAAAACTATTTCTCATAATTCCTTTCTCAAGCCCCCATCCTGCCCTATGCTGCCTTAGCCATTGGCCTCAGCCTTTGTTACTTCTTGACTCATCTAATTCAGAGGAAGAGAAATACAAAGTAGAGTTAAACTGTCATATAGCTCAAATAACTCAGCAGCTGGAAGTTTTCCTGCCTATGTCAATCCAACATTCTCTGTTATCCATCTTCATTTTACTTTCTTGTGCACCTATAAGTTGGGGTTAATTCTGTGGAGCTAAGCTTCTCAGGTTTTATCTATTGATAAAATGTGATTTCCACTCTCTCCCCACAAATAATCTGGAGATTATTATATGTGAGATAAGAGGTGGAAAATGTTGGTGAAAATTTATTACTAATAGAAGTAAAGGGTAACTGGGTCTTTTTCCCCAGAACATCTTCCCCTCCAAAACCTTTCCCTCCAATTACCCACTACCTCTACTCAAAAAGACTGGCCAGCCAGCAGCCAGCTTTGGGGTGACGCCATGGTAGTAACAAGCGAGGTTCTAAGAGTGGATGATAGACCTTTTGGAAGCTTTCTCAGGGATCTTTCACTGAAGGATATTTTTCTTTCTTTTGGGGTCCTACAGATCTATCTTCTAAGACAGCAAGCACACCAAAGAAGAAAGCTGTTGTCCAGGCTAAGCTGACAGCTACTGGCCAGGTGACATCTCCAGTGAAAGGTGCCTCATTTGTTACCAGTACCAATACCCGGAAATTTTCTGGCTTTTCAGGTAAGATAGATAGGTTTAAGGCTACTTTAGCTGTTATGGTCCACCTTTTAATTTGGTGTCCTCTTTGGGACTCCGGCTAAGAGTGAAAATTCTGTGCTGTCTCGTCTCAATAATTTGCTTCCATCTGAGCAGAGACAGATAATGGCTAATTCTCAACACCCCAACTGTATGGCATTTCTTTGCATACTTTAATTTCTATTGCAGCAAAAAGATGTTTGTTTTGTCAAGACTTTTCTCACAGTAGTTACTTAGGTCAGACAGAGTATTATAACTTGCCTTTTACTTCCTTGTTTTTTGATAAAGAATTTTGAGAAATGGCATCCCTAAACTTACCCATACCAAAGAAAGTGTGAAAGAAGGCAGATATCATGCTTGCCCTGTGTAACAGATAGTGTTGGATTAGAGGCTTTTACATATGTAGTTTCATTTGTTCTTCAGTTAACCTTTGAAAGAACTTTTATTAGGTCCATTTTATGAATGAGAAAGTTTATGTTCAGGTTCATTATGGTATTAGTATTTACACTGAAATCTGTTTAACTCCCAACACCTGTGCTCTTTTACCCTACACCCTGCTATGTCTTTTATTTGGAGACATTCCGTGACTGACTCAGGTAAACAAAATGAAGCCAAAATACATGGATTCAGAAGTTGCTTGAAGTAGTAGTAAAAGAAACCTAGACTTGAGTTTAGAAGACCTGGGTCCTGATTCCAGCAGTATCACCTGACAACATGCTCAGGGGAGCAAGTCGCTTCACTTCTGCACCTCTGTGGCCTCATCTGTGAAGTGGCAATGGCAACACCTGCCTCATTTATTCCACAGTGTTCTCATGAGGACTGAAGGAGATATGGTTGTAAACATGGTGCCTGACTCTATGGGATATTTTATTCTTTTAAAACTCTGAGGTTTGTGTTTTTGTTTAATGGTAGGCCAAAGATAGAAATACGGAAGAGTTCAGGTGACAATAACAACATGTTTCTGGAAGGGCCCTGGTCCTGGGGAAGGAATTTGAAAGAAGTTGAAGAGAACAAGGTATTCTGGTGCTTAAAACCTGCTGAACATCAACACTTTGGAGGTTCTGTCCCCTAAAATCCTCTTTAGACTCCAGGTCAGAGATGAGGATGCATTTATAATTTACAAAGCCCAGACAAGAAGACGCTTACATCAGCAACTTGCTTGCTAATGGCTCTCCTGCAAGCTTGCAGAGTGAAATTTGCTTTGTAAATGGTCACAAGAACTTAAGAAGGGATCACTCAAGAGTTACACAGTTATTTTAGGGTATCTGGAGAAAAACCCTGCTGGTCGAAAACCTTTTATTTTGACAATAAGAAAGAAAAGATCATGGTGATGGTGGTGGGTGGGAGTGGCAAGGGGCTGGGAATGTCTTCTCAGGCCTTGGTCTTCTAATCAGTAAGAAGAGATCAAACTAGATAATCTTTAAGGCTTCTTCTAGCTCTAACAGCCTGTGGTAGCATTGGTTTCACATTGACTAACATGTCTCATGATTTCTTTCCCCTTCCTCATCCCAACTTTTCTGGGTTCAGCTTTACAATTGCTCTGAGATCCTTCTAACCACTCTTGGCATGAAGGTGGCCTTTTTTCTTCTGTGAAGTGCTCATATAAAAAGATGTACATCAGCTGGTCCTCTGCTTGGGTGTGAGGCCGCTGTTTCTTTACCATTAATAGCTGTAAGATTTGGGGGAATTACTTGATCTCCATTTCTTTACCTGTAAGATAAGCGTAATGTATCTACCTCAAAGGGCTATATGGGGAGATTAAATGAAGCTACACATAGAGCACCAGCAGAGTGCCTGTTAGTTTTTCTTTCTTCCTTTTCAGCAAGGCAGAATGAATTATCTATACTGTTTCTCCCTTTTTCTCTCTCCAACAGCCATGCCCAACAACTCTGGGGAAGCCCGCTCAAGCCCTACCCCTAGAAGAAGTCTTTCCTCAAGCAAATGTGACCCTAAGCACAAGGATTGTCTGCTACGTGTGTTTCGGAAGTTGTGTGCCACAGTGGCTGAAAATCCTAGCTACAACATGAAAACTCAGATCATCCAGGACTTCCTTCGGAAAGGCTCAGCAGGAGGTAGGACCTAGAGCATCCTGGGTGGGCTTTTCCCCTGGAAAGCCCAGAGCCATGGCTAGCTTCATGGGCATATGAACTTGTTCAGTTGCATGGGGCCCCATGCTTGGTTTAATTGCTCTGCTCTTGCTGGCTTGAAACTCTTAATAATTTTGACCAACGAGCCCTACATTTTCATTTTATACTGGGCCGCACAAAGGATGTAGCCAGTTCTGCTCTGAGCACTTGGCATCTTTCTTCCCCTGCCCTATTCTACCCCCAGGAAGTCAAAAGACTCTATTCCATTTGACTAAGAGGAATATTCACTATCCTACATGTTTGATTAGGTTTTTGTGACTCACATGCACAGCTTGGAATAGAATCTTCCAACCCCGCTTTCATTCATCTAAGAAATCATCACTGAGCATCTATAAGGTGCTCGTCACTGGGCACACTGAAGTAAAAGTCATGGCTCTGCACTGCAGTAGTTCATCCAGGGGCTAAATTTGGGGATGCAGACACATAAACCCCAGCCACCACCAAAGAACACCATGGTCTCTGCTAGTGTCATAAAATGCACACGGTACTATAGCATCACAGGTAGTGATGTAGACATCTCTTGCAATTCCTTGAGTTAATGTATGTGTTTAAGCTTTATTTCTCAAGAAGGGTTCCTCTTCTGTCTCCAGATGGTTTCCACGGTGATGTGTACCTAACAGTGAAGCTGCTTCTACCAGGTGTTATTAAGAGTGTTTACAACTTGAATGATAAGCAGATCGTGAAGCTTTTTAGCCGCATTTTTAACTGCAACCCAGATGATATGGCACGGGACCTAGAGCAGGTCAGAGGAAGGGCAAGGTCAGGGGCATTCCAGGTGGGGTTCTGCCAAGCCAAGCACCTGCAATCTCTTTTTTCTAGTTGGGGCACATATTTTTTTTAAGAAACTGAAACCGATTTGCGCAAATTTCCGTTTGAGAGGAGCTGAATGTGAGACTACAGCTGTTAGTTTCACAAGGTTCTGAGGACTGAAATTATACTGCTGAGCCATGAAAGCCTAGCTCTCGAGGGTCAGGATTTGAGACTTCCTGCTGTCCTTCCTGGGACTCTTATTCTGGACCTTAGTTTTTCTTGCTTTTTTCTCCCCTATAACTTGGGCTTACCATTCAGCTTTGGTTTGTTCATGACTGCACGGAAAGTTTCTGTCCAAGTACCCCGTTATCTGATGACCGTATTGGTCTCTTAGTTCAGGTTCTAACAGGAATCAAATTGGCTCAGCCCTGGATTTGTCCTTGTTTCATTTTTCGTTAAGGCAGGTGGCCAGAACCCTTGGTGGGTGGGGGTACCCTTTCCAGGACTGTGGGTGGGATAGATTCTTTAAGAAGTAAGGTCGATATGTGTGAGCTATGGACAAGAGTGATGATTGAAATCTCTGATTCAAGCCCTGGGGGTTTGGGGGACACACTTGGCCACTCAGGGGTTGTTGCAGTGGCATTTGGTTTTTGGAGACAGGGTGACGTGTCAGAGACGATCAGAGTCTTCTTTGAGCAGAGCAAGTCTTTCCCCCCAGCTGCCAAGAGCCTCCTCACCATCCAGGAGGTGGACGAATTCCTCCTGCGGCTCTCCAAGCTCACCAAGGAGGATGAGCAACAACAGGCCCTGCAGGACATCGCCTCCAGGTTGGGGAAGCTGCCCAGTGGAAATGGGCTTGGGAAGATGGAATCTCTAGGGAAAGAAAGTTTGGGGGTCCAGAGCTGTTCAAAGACCAAGTTGAATGTGCCTCATCTCCTAGGTGTACAGCCAATGACCTCAAGTGCATCATCAGGTTGATTAAACATGATCTGAAGATGAACTCAGGTGCAAAACATGTGTAAGTACCAGCTCTTCAGACAGCCTTGGCTGCCAGCTTCCTTTGTTACCAGCTGGTATCAGGACTTTGGAGTCCTGATCTGCATTTGAATCCTGATTCTACCTTCTTCTTTCCTGTGGGACCCATCACTGGACCTAGCTCAGCCTCTAGTTTCCCATATATAAAATGGAGATAACAATACTCTTATCACAAAGGATGGAATATGTTCCGTAAGCATAGTATGAGTCAGTTGCCTACTCCAGCCCCCTCTTTGTTAGAGCAGCATGTCCAAGAGCTGTTTTGCCTATGAAAGTCTTTAGATAATAGAACATAACCCCTTCCTCATATATTGAGACCCCTCCTCTCTCTGAGGACAGACTGCTATCCAAAGCAATAAGGTCAAAGACAGTGTTTTTTATTTCCATGCTCCTGTTCACATTGGCAGGTTAGACGCCCTTGACCCCAATGCCTATGAAGCCTTCAAAGCCTCGCGCAACCTGCAGGATGTGGTTGAGCGGGTCCTTCACAATGAGCAGGAGGTGGAGAAGGAGCCAGGCCAGAGACGATCTCTAAGTGTGCAGGCCTCACTGATGACCCCAGTGCAGCCCATGCTGGTAAGGAAGCTGCTCTGGCCTTGCTTTCTACCCCTCTCCAAGTATACTATCCTTCCATGTGAGGTATGGAAGCATATGAATGCTGATAGCCCCTTGCAAGTTGACTATAGGAGTTTGGGGAAGGAAAAGTAGAGATGCAGAGGGCTGTTTCTCAATGAGGAAGTAAAAGCAAAGGAGAAGTCAGCATGATCTAGTGTAAGTACCTGAACTCTAGGCCCAGCTCTGCCACCAATAAGCTATAAAATCTTAGATGAGTTACTTAGCTTTTCTTGATCTTTAGTTTACCTATGTGAATGACATATGAAACCCTCTGAAGCGTCTACGTAGAATGGTTTATCATCTTTCCTGAAGACAAGTGGATGTGTTAGGTAACTCCTGAGGTTCTGTGACCTGCCCCAAAGTAGCTGTGAAAGTTGGTGGCAGAGTCAGGCTTTCTGTGACAGGGTGAATTAGGCCTCCTTTTTTTCTGGACAGAGGAAGCTTAAGGAATGGAGACCAGCTCTGAGAGAGAGCATCATGGGCCTCTGCTCATTTCATGAGAAATGGGATTTCCTTTCTGGCATTGGTTTTCCTATGTTACAGGACCTTCCATGAATGCTGCCATGCCCACTGTCGGATCCTTTGATTTGTTCTAGTGGTGTGCAGTGCTTTTAATGAAACGGTTTTGTGTGTTATACTAAAGCTTTGGTTTAGGGTTTTATGTTTCAGATGGGGAAGTGTTCTCTCCCTCCCAGGAAGGTGGGACAACCAGCACCAAAATTGTGAGATCTGCATACCAGGAACGGGACCCCGGTCACCTGCAGTAGTGGCCTTTCTGACTTTTATAAGAATTCTTTCTGGAGTCTGTTCTACAACCTGCCATTTAAAGAGTGGCATAGATTATATAGCTTAGCAGTTAACTACATAGCTTTTAGAGTTGGGCCTATATTCAAACCTCATTCCTGCCACCTACTAGCTATGTAACCTTAAATACTTCCTTAAACTTCCGTTTTCTCATCCATAAAATGAAAACAGTATCTGTCACATTAGATATCACATCAAGGAAGGAATGAAATTATATTTGTGATCTGACACACATAAATGACCCTAACATGGTAGCCACTGTTGTTTAAGTTAAGATGGCACAGGTATGTGAATAAGCATTCCTGTGTCATTCCCTGTCCTCAGGCTCCCTGGTCACTGCCACCCTGCCAGCCTCACTGTCACTTTTTAATCTTACCTCTATGTACTGCCTGTGCTGAGATAACTGAAATGTTAAATAATAAGCCAAAGGCCTTGCAAGATCCTAAATTATTGGGGTTGGGGGGGACCAAAATGCTGTTTCAGTGGAATTTTATTTTCTCTACAATGAGTTGCATTCCTCAAAATGCAATCTCTATATATGACACTGCTCAGCCTTTTCCATGCTCATCACCTCTTCAGTGGCCTACTGTGAGGGTGTGTTCTGGCAGTTAGTCCCCAGAACCTGAGCTCTCGGGCTCTCCCTGCTGTGTAGTCCTTCATTGGGAGAACACCTGTAAGTCTCCAGGCTTTTCTTTCTCCACCCCAAGGCCGAGGCCTGCAAGTCCATAGAGTATGCGATAAGGAAGTGTCCTAATGGCATGTTCTCTGAGATCAAGTATGATGGGGAGCGAGTCCAGGTGCATAAGAATGGGGACCACTTCAGCTACTTCAGCCGCAGTCTCAAGCCTGTCTTACCTCACAAGGTAAGGTTCCTTCATTTCTACCAGGACTATCTTTCCCTTCTGCTTCTAAGAATCTCAAGGTCAGAGTTCCATAGCCGTTCTAGCTCTGGTACACAATAGGTTTGTTTTGTATTTGTTGAATGAATAAATTAATTAATTTATTCATTTTTGGACTCTTCCGATAATGAGGGGCTGCTCAGTAGGCACAGCCAAAGAGCCCAGACTTGAGTTAGTTAGCACAGAGCCCCAGTGGACAGTGATGCTTCTCTTGCCCACCATGGTATTGGGACAGTGAGCTCATCTGGTGAGTGATTTATAGTGCTTATCTTTTGTGTTTCTCTTTCCTGTGTGCTTCCTCCCCTCTGAGCTAAATTACGGCTCGTGTACAAAGGGTTGTTGGGCCATCATTCATGAATTTGTCCAACAAATATTTATCGAGTACTTAGTCTGTGCTAAGTGCTGTTCTAGGTAGTAGACGTATAGCAGTAAAAAAAAAAAAAAAAAAAGTGGACCAAAGTTCTGGACCTCTGGAAGCTTACATTTCTGATGTAAACACAATCCCATGTGGGACATCTGGGAGCCAGACTCCTGCCCTCAGTCAGGAGAACCTCATTCCTCAGCCTTTCTTAGCTCACAGGGCCTCTGTGAACATTTGGGGGTATCTTTAGGAAAAGCAGCTAGAACATCTGGCTCCAGTAGCTTGTGAGTAGATGGACTTTCTGTCCCCGCTACCCCTTCTTTCCTAGCTCAGATTTCCATGATGGGTAGCTCGCATCCTTACATCTGGCCTTCCTGCTGTAACACCGAGCAGTCAGGCCACTTGTTCCAGGTGTTCAGAGGAGAGTTAAGTAGTGGCCTTCCACATGTTGGTGGTCTGTGTTCCTTCTGGGGACTGGGTTTTGCTTTCGGTGGCTCAGCTTCAGGTCCCTGCTGCCTACTTCTCCCTCACCTAAGTGACCCCTTCTACCTCCAGGTGGCCCACTTTAAGGACTACATCCCCCAGGCTTTCCCTGGGGGCCACAGCATGATCTTGGATTCTGAGGTGCTCCTGATTGACAACAAGACAGGCAAACCACTGCCTTTTGGGACTTTGGGAGTGCACAAGGTACTGGCCGAGGGCAAATGTACAAAATGAATGCACATGTCTGCATATATGTGCATGTGCTATCAGTCTAGAAGGGGAGGAATCCATCACTCAGGATTGGGCTTACTCTGTTTCTGAACTGTTAATGAATTTAGCCCTGAGTTTAGATGTTTTGGTTTCCACTCAGGACCATCTGCTAAGTGCCCTAATGGCCCAGGGGCTTCAAAGCACAAATAGGACTTTTCTATCGGGGGCTTCAGAGGGTCCTCAGAAGTGGATTGGTACTACCCATTTTTCATGCCCTCTTATTTTTGTCTTTCACATACCTACTATCTCATTTTTCTTTACAGAAAGCTGCCTTCCAGGATGCTAATGTCTGCCTGTTTGTTTTCGATTGTATCTACTTCAATGATGTCAGTTTGATGGACAGGTGAGGAATCTCTTTTCATTTCCTAGGTGGTGAGGTGGGGGGTTCCGATTGGAAAAGAGGGAGAAGGGCCTGTAGCATATACCTCTTTGTGTCCAGTAGCTGGGCAGGGCCAGGGGCTGCATATTACAGTCAACTCTCCATTCAGTGTTAGGAAGAGTAGATGTGTTGACTAGATTTCTTCTTGACAGCTTAAGTCACAGAGAAAACCCCAACCCCCACCCCATACTTTCTCTACTACAGCAAAATTGACTGTTGACAAGAAATAGACTGAGCACAGTAGCGTTTCAGTTTATTTCTACAATAGCACCCACAGGGACGTAAGGCAGATGGTTTTCAGGTCAGAGGTTTTACTTTCAGAAGAGGCCAACAATAGGAAGCGATGAGTGGGACTGTCTTAGAGAAAACGAGCAGTCTTGACTTAGCTGCCTCCAAATTATTAGGCCCAAGAAACCAGTACTGGCCTTCTCACTTACAAAGTGTATCCCTGCCATAACCCCTCCCACACTGGCTCACATTCTTGAGTTTGGAAGGGGAAGGAAGTGGAAGGGAGAAATAATTGTTGGGGGTAGGAGTTGGGGTTTGGGCTTCAGGTCCTGAGGCCTGTCATCCTGCTGACCCAAGAACCAGCCAGCCTTGGGCCTGAGGTATGGCAGGGTGCTGGGGATAAAAAAAGAGAGTGAGAGTCATTTTTCAAGTGGGACCAGAATTCATACAATCTGTTTGGGCTAAAGGCCAGTTCTCCTGTGACTCAATGAAGTAGAAACAGGAACCAGAACAATGAAGTAGCTCTATGCCATAGCTCACGATTGTCCGTCTTTGGTCACTGGAGCCCTTGTAGCCCTTGACAGGCAGAAATGTTAGACACGAAGGCTTTAAGCCATTGCAAACCCTCTCATGAAGCAGTTTATTGTGTCCCTTCCCTCTTGAGAACTCCTAATGGGGGCGGGAGGGTCCTGGCCAGACCTCAGCTCTCCTCTCCCCTTTAGGCCTCTGTGTGAGCGGCGGAAGTTTCTTCATGATAATATGGTTGAAATTCCCAATCGGATCATGTTCTCAGAGATGAAGCAAGTGACGGTGAGCGAAAGCAGTGTCCTAGTGGTTTAAGAGCAGCAGGGTAGAGAACTCCTTGGCTTAGATGTGACTGGGAGTGAGTCTTACTTTCTTATGGGGGCTGCTGATATGTATATGTTGTCTACTAGTCTCCACCTAGGAGGGCAGGGTATGAAACACCCTAGGTAGGGTCCCTGCTTTGCAAGCCCTTTGTTCCTTGTATTCAAGTCAGGGTGTTTGCAGTGGGCACTTTATTAGTGTGAGAAAAGGAACAACCTCCATCTTACTCCCATAGCACCCTCTCAATTCTCACACTCTCTCTACTCTCAACATCTCTCCTGTTATCCCTCAGAAAGTCTCAGACTTGGTTGACATGATAAACCGGGTGATCAGAGAGGGATTGGAAGGGCTGGTGCTGAAAGACGTGAAGGTAAGATCCTTTGTTTTCTCCTGTAGACTTGAAGCTCTCCTTTGATCCTTTCCTGCCCTGGCCAGGAGATGGCAGTGGCGGTCTGAGGTGTTGGGGGGTGGGTGCTGAGGGGTCATCTTTCCAGAGTTTGGACACCTCTGTTCTGGATCTAGAGAATGGGTTAGTGTGTGTCTTCTGTAGTGCCTGGAGCCTAAGGGCTCTTCCCCAGGGTGGGATGGGCACTGATAGATCTGATATATTGAGTGAAGAGGTAAATCCCGCCCTCATGGAATTTCCATTCTAGTTCATGGTTTCTCTTGCTTCCCCTCAGGGTACATATGAGCCTGGAAAGCGGCATTGGCTGAAAGTGAAGAAAGACTATTTGAATGAGGGGGCAATGGCTGACACAGCTGACCTGGTGGTCCTTGGGGCCTTCTATGGGCAAGGGAGCAAAGGTCAGGGTGGCCTCTGGCCTGTGGGATGGCACTTATTTGAAAGGCACCACGGAAGGTAGAGGCTGGCCTTTTTACTGGCTTGATTTACCAGTTAGGCTAGTCATGACTTCCAAAGTTTTGGGATCAGGAGCCCCAACCTAGCCCATGTCCCATCAGACAGCAATATCTGAGAGCTACAGACTTAGGCAGGGAGAGGTCAGACAAGAATACCCTGTGCTAGTCTAGCACAAAGAAGTTCACCAACTATTTCTTCAGGGCATGATAGCCTTCTCCTCAGGGAAAATTGGTTTGCTCACTGGAGGGAAAGCTGGGCTCTTAGGAACTAGTACTTTTAGGCAATCTACTATGTGCCAGGCACTGTTCAATTCCTTGTACTCCCCTCCAGAGCCCAACAAGTTATGCGTGATTATTCCTAATTTACTGAAGAGGAAATTGGAGCTCATAAAGCTTAAATTATACAGCTAGTAAGAGGTAGAAACAGGTAAACTCTGGCACTCTGACACCAAGGCCCAGCCCTTTCCAACAGGCTGTCTCTAATTGGGCACGTGGGGCTGGCAGAGATGGCTCCCTCCATCCACAGTTTAACTCATCCCCCTCCCAGGTGGTATGATGTCCATCTTCCTCATGGGCTGCTACGATCCAAGCAGCCAGAAGTGGTGCACAGTCACCAAGTGTTCAGGTGGCCATGATGATGCAACACTGGCCCGCCTGCAGAAGGAGCTGGACATGGTGAAAATCAGCAAGGTGAGGAAGGGACCTGGTTGGCCCTGGCCTCTGGACTGGCCATCATTACTGAGACAGGCTGCACTTTGGGGACTGCAGGTATCACTTATCTGTTTCCACAGACAGGAGAGCTGCTGCTTAGCCATGGGAACAGTATTAGGGCTTCAAAGTCTCTGAGTGCCTACCTTGTGGAAACTGGGCTGCATGCCCTCAAGGCCACACCCTCTCTGGGCAGGGAGGATCCTGTGGGGTGAGGGTCAGCCTTTTGTGCTAAGTCACTTCTCACAATCCCATGACCAAGACGGGGCTTAAGTCTAGTTTTGGCTTGGGAATATAGGAGAGCATCTTTTTTCCTCCAGGATCCCAGCAAGATACCTAGCTGGCTGAAAATCAACAAGATCTACTATCCTGACTTTATCGTCCCAGACCCAAAGGTATCAACCCGGTGGCCTGGGGTCCTCTAGCCCACAGAATGAGTTTGCAAATTCTCTAATGCCAGAGACACCGTCTCTGCCTCATTGACAGTCTACCCAGGGACATGGATCTGGACTGTTCAGCCAAGTGACAGGCTTGGGGATGGCCAGTCAACACTGAGGAATCATCCTCAATAGTGAGGGAAAGAGGGTCTGCACTTCACTGACAGACACTTGAGGCCCAGGACTTCCCTAAGGTCACACAGCATCAGCAACAAAAGTGAGACTTGAACCGTCTCCCACCTGTTAGTCAGTGCTTATTTGGTTTTAACTGTTCTGTATTGCTTCTAGCTGATTGGGAGATGTTTGCTTCTTAACCAGTGAGTGACCTGACTTCCTCCTAACAGAAAGCTGCCGTGTGGGAGATCACAGGAGCTGAATTCTCCAAATCTGAGGCTCACACAGCTGATGGGATCTCTATCCGATTCCCTCGCTGCACCCGAATCCGTCATGATAAGGATTGGAAATCTGCCACTAACCTCCCCAAGCTCAAGGTGCCAGCTGCATATATGTCCTCTGCCCCACTGTCCCAACTTTGGAATGTTGGGCATCTGGCCCATTCACATGTCCTCTGTCTTCTCCTTTACCCCATTCCACTGAGAAGGCAGTCAGAAAGGGAGACCAAACCGCTGATGGGCCAGAGCAGCAGCACAGGCATCAGGCCCCACTGAGCAGCCCTGGGTCCCAAAGAGCTTCTGCTCTCACAGCATCCTGCTGAGGACTTGGCCCCAGGCTATAGCCTCTATATTGTTGATAAGAACTAGGGAACAGAGAACAGTGATTTATACCAATTACTCAAGGAAACATAGCCAGAGTTGAGAAAAGCACCAAGGAAGCCAGCTTTTCTCTATTTGTCTTTCTTCCCTCTTTGTTCTCCAGCCACATGCGCCTAAAACATACCACACAGACCGCCTTTGAGGCCAGTGGCTGGGAAGGGAATAACCACCTGCTATTCTCCCAACCCCTCCTCAGGAACTGTACCAGCTATCCAAGGAGAGGGCAGACTTCACCGTGGTGGCTGGAGATGAGGGGAGCTCCACTACAGGGGGCAGCAGCGGAGAGAATGAGGGCACCTCAAAGCCTTCTGTGTCTCGCAAAACCAGAACCTCCCCCAAGCATCCTTCTGCCAGTGCCAAGAAGGCAGAAGGAAATCTGAGTAGCCCTAACAGCAAAGGTGGTAAGAAGGGAGGGGGCTGACGTGATGAAAAATGCATGTGAGGGCAAAGATCAAAGGACAGGGATCCAGTGTCCCATTCCAGCTTTCAAATCATCTGATTCTCTGTCCACCGCAGCTGACAGTGACTGCATTCCTGTTGTATGTCCAGCCATGGGCCACAGGCCATTCTGCTGGACACTCTCCATCTGCTCAGTAAACCTGACAGGACCCTGGGAGAACCCATCTGATCCAGAGATAAGCTACCTCTGAGCTCTCTCTTTTCTCACCCATGCACATAGCAGAGCAAGACCTGGCCCTCTCTTTGCTGCCCTGACTTCAGGAACCATTATCGGGTCCCTCTACCCTTTTCTTAGTTCTTATCCTCAACTCGTTCCTGCAGGCCACAAGCTGACTGCAAAGCCTTCTCCTGTGAAGGTGGGAGAGAAGCTGGTCACAAAGTCTTCTGTGAAAGTTGGGGTGAAGCGGAAGGCTCCTGACGAGACCCCATGCCAAGCAAAGGTGAGGGTTAAGAACAGCAGTGCACTAGGGGCCACTTTTGCCTAGGGCCTCATGTTCCCAACCCTTTGCACTTGAACTTTGAGAGATGAGCAAAGGTGTTTTGGGGACTAATGGCCAAACCCCTCTCCCTTCCTGCAGCTGCTCCTCTGTCCTGGGCAGGGCCAGCAGTGCTGCTCTTCCACCCTGTGCCCTCTTGTTGCCTTGCAGAGGCGGCCAGCCAGCAAGCAGAGAGGAAGGAGAGCTGTGCCTACAGGCAGGAGATAGAACAGCCCAGCCTAGCCAAGGGAGGCTGCAGGGACATTAAAGGGGAGAAAGCCCACTCTGGGTATGAGTGCAGCGGTGTGAGTTTGTGCCAGCCAGCGAGGACCGGGGAGAGGGCATGCACTGCCTTAGTGACTCTCCTCCCACCTGAGGAGCCTTTTCCCTTTTGTATTCCCTGGTCAGGGAATTATAGCTGCCAAGCACCTAGTGAGGCCAGTAACTAGGCTCAGTTCTGGGGGAGCTGATGGCCTAAAGGGCAGATAGAGAAATGTGATAACCATAGTGTGACTTCACCACCCCACACCCCCACCAGCCAAGAGCAAGCACTGAAGTCTGGCAGCTCAGGCCCTATTTCTAGGCCTCAGCAAACCTATAGTATTTTCCCATCTTTTCCTACCTGAAGCCCTTGAATCCATCCACAGTAATGAGCTGGGTTTCTGCTCCCCACCCCTCACCCCACATCTAACTATTTATACACAGTGGACTACCTGAATGAGCAGCATCACTGAGAGCCAGTGGCCCATCCCACCAGCCACCGGATGGTTCTCAGACGGTTCTCGGAGACGTGCTTTTCCCTTATCCAGGTCCCTAACGTTGGGACCTGTCCCCTCTCCATCCTTTTTAGGCAGGAATGGAGGGGAGTGTCAGCCCTATGTAATCTGAAGTGGCTGGATAATGCGGGGTTTTGATACCTGTGCCTTTTCAGTAAATTCTGACTCATGTCCTGACCTCTAGGCTCCCTGTTTCTGGCTTTTTCTAACCTTATTCTCTGACCTGTGCTCATCTGGGTGGAGACACATCTGCTGCCAGCACAGGACCAACCCCACTTCTGACCCCACCCTGACCTCTGTGCATTTGCAGGTGCTACTAGACATCTTCACTGGGGTGCGGCTCTACCTGCCGCCCTCCACACCAGACTTCAGCCGTCTCAGACGCTACTTCGTGGCATTCAATGGAGACTTGGTACAGGAATTTGACATGGCCTCAGCTACACATGTGCTGGGTAGCAGGGACAAGAATCTTGAGGCCCAACAGGTCTCCTCCGAGTGGATTTGGGCATGTATCCGGAAACGGAGACTGGTAGCTCCCTGCTAGGACTGCTGCCTACCCTTCCCTACCATGGGTTCTGGCTGGGGCAGAACAGGATGGGGACAGACTTTCTTCTCCAAGCAATGTGTCTTCCAAAACCCACCAACCATGCATGGTCTCTCCCCAGCCAGGAGTCAGGTGCTATGGGTGCCACCAGTGAAGAAACTGACTTCCGTTTCTCCTGCTGGTTTACATAGATCTTTCAGATCTGTGTGCTAGTTTTGTCTTTTTGTTCTTTAAAAAGCTGTTTTCCTTTAAAAAAAATAACACATCTTACAGTTATCTCTGTCCTTCCCCCGACTTCTACCCCGAGTAAAGTCAAGGCCGGGCTACTGAAGCTCTGTCCACGAAGCCAATCCCAGTGACGGTCTTCTTCCTGCCTGCCTCCTTTTACTTCTAGGCTCATTTTAAAATTGTATTTCAGAGACTGCCCTCCCTCAGAAAAATGCTGCTTACATTTGGCAAAACTTGTATTCATCCCTTTTTCCCAGGAATGAAACCTCATTGGAAAGAAAATAAAATGAATTTTCTGACGTGTCTGTGTTCTGTTCCAGGGTATGGGTCTGGTTTGAAGGGAGGGAATCACAATCAGGTAGGAAAATGGGGCCTTTATGAAGAAAACATAAGTTGTTTGGGCTACTCCTCGGGGGGACAGAAGGCTCCAGGATGATCTGCCTCCTCAAATTCTAGAAACAAGGCTGTTCTTTAAGATAACCCACCTGAGGACAAATCTACACAACTTATTTACAAAGAATGGCTCCTATGCCACCCTGAGGCTAATTTATTATAAAAATAATTTAGTTTAGACAAGTGCTGTTCAATAGAACTTTTTGCAGCAATGGAAATAGCCTATAAATCTTCACTGGCCAATATGAACTAGCCACACTGGCCTTTGAGCACTTGAAATGTGGCAAACACAGCTAAGGAACTGAAGTTTTCATTGTAAGTCAACTTTAAATGATCACTTGCGGCTAGTAACCACCTCATCAGACAGTGCAGTTATACACACTGATGCAAATCTAAGCTGTGAGATGATTTAATAGCTACAACCTTACGCTATTTAATAGCTGAGCCTCTCTTCCTCCAGGAGGAATGGGGATAAGAATTGCACCTAAATTACAGGGTTGCTGTGAAAAAGTAAGTTACGTAAAGCTCTCAGCACAGCCTGGCATGGAGTTAGGAACACCAACACTGGCATGCATGTTCAGACCCTACCCAGGAGAGAGGAGGCCTGGTCTCTGACCAGAACACCACAGGACCACTTCCATAGCCTCCTGGGTATGCATGTGACAGCTCATACTCTGCAGGCTCATCAGGTGGCCATTTATACACTGGCTTCCATGTACTCAGGTCTGCCAACTCCTGAAGGTCAACTCTTTTTTTTCTTATCGACAAATTGGTAGGCTTGTTTGTCTACCCCATATAGGTTAGGTGAATGCGACTCAACCTTTGGAACATACCTGAGTGTCTCGGCCTGTAAGACTGAGAACCACTACCTACCCTCAGCCTTCCTCTGGTATGCTCAACTAAGATAATATACTCTGCTGGGAGGCTGTTTGCCAGTCAGCTTGAAGGCCAAACCCTGACCGACCTGGTTAAAATGTTGGGAGGAAAGGGTAGGAGAGGAAGGTACTGCCCTGTCTCTAGCCCAGGACATTGGGTGTTTTTGAATAGGCACCATTCAGTCTGGCTTCAGTATGGAGAATAAGACATTGTTTTTATTCTATCCTCTATGGAGACAAAAGCTGCTCCACTGAGCACTGACCTACATAAACTGCCATCCCCCTCTCCTGCCTCCTCAGACCAAGCAACTGGACAGGCAGGGCAGCAGAACAGGGCTCTCCCCTCAAGATTTGCCAAAGGATGCTGACCCAGCCTCACCTGCCCTTACTGGGTGCTTACACTCAAGGTGTGCCCCCACAGCACAGGAGCCTGCCAGCTGCAGGGGATCAGCTCAGAAAAGAGCTCAGCCCTTTGGCCCTCTCCTGCCTTGCTAAGTATTATCTTCAATTCACTGTTCAAGGTGTTTTGTCTATTTCCTTCCAGTCTTTCTGACACGTGTTTTGTTGTTGTTGCTTTGTTTTTTGGGGTTTTTTTTGCTACTGAGCTTATACCAAATATTTTGTATCTTTTCGTGTTATTTCCACAGACCTTGAGCCTTTGTTTTATGTGGCTGCTTGGCAGCAGACAGAGGTCATCCTGGGTGCTAAACGGGCCAGCTGCCCAGAACAATGAGGACAAAGGGCTGTAGCTCAGCCCCCAGCGTTTATGCACTTTGGACAAGATTCCTTCTTCTTCTGTCCAGTCACAGGGCAGATCTGCACATAACTGAGCTCTCCCAAAGGCTGCATTCTCAGGAGTCCCCTCCCCTGGGTCCTGGTCAAGGGGTATGTACAGGCCTGTGCACACATAGCCGTCTACCCATAAGGCTTGGCCAACCTCCGAGCCATACTCCCAACTATCACAGCTGTATCCAGAAGCTACCATCTATCTACCAGGGTCACCTGAAGACTTAACTAGCCACACTGGCTGTTCTCAAACTCCTTTCTACCCATGTCTATAAGACCCATCTCCACCAAAAGTGTCAATGTCTGAACTCAATGCTTCTTCCTATTTGGTTTTAGGATTGACTGGTCTTTTTTTCTACTCAGCTTCCATCCTCTTCTAGGCTGTTCCATGACCTCTCACATAATAGTTATGAGATCTTGAACACATCACAACACTAAGCTTCAATTTCATTTGTTGAACAGGGATATCTTGACTAAAGTCACATGGCCCAAGCATCTCCAAAAATAATGCAGTCTCTCAGGAGCATGGCTACACACACACAGCCTGGGATTAGCCTGTGGTTTATCAACTCTCTTGTCAATAGTAACTATCAGACCTCTGGCATCCTCATACCAGATAGGACAGCCATCTATATGGAAACTTTATTACAAAATTAATTATAAGGCAGAGCTCTGTAACAAAAAAAAATACACATTTGGATTTAACACCCAAGTAAGTCAGAGAAAATATAAGCCACTTGAAGTAACACATTCACATTCAAAAGATTTCAATGAGTTTATACAATATATAGAGCACTAATTCCTGTACAGCTTATTTTATGAGTCTGGATCCAAGTAATCCAATGTATTATGAACCAGTCAGCTCTCTAAGTCTTTTAAAACAAGTCTCAACTGAAATTTCTGAACAATCATAGCAAAAGCCAGAATTGGAAGAATTAGATGTTTCCATAATTAAGATCAAGGCTCCAAGAGGGGTAAGAAGGAGCATTCAAAGATAAAAATCAATTGCTACCTAAGTTAGATAGTAACTGAAATGGGATCTTGAAATTCCCAACTTTTATTTGGTGTAATAATAAGGAAGATACAATTTTAAAAAATCAGGGTTGCTTGACATCTTTTTTCTTAAAACCTTCACCAAAAGACTTAAAGGCAAGTTCTCCAAAATGAGTAAATAACATCAGTTCTAATTCTTACTGAGGTTATTACTAACCAACCATTATTATTTTTAATTCAGTCTAGGAGGGAAATGGGGAGGTAGGGAGAGGTAAGGCCTCAGCAGAGAAAGCAAGTTTTACGTAGAGAGAGAGCCAGCTTCTGCCCTGAAGTTATTTATTGCTAGATCTTAACTGAGCTGCATGTATACAGACCTGTTTCACAGTGGAACTGAGGAGTAGCTGAATCTTTTGCTAAAATGGTAGGCATTGTAAACTATAGTATGTACTGTCCAGCAGAAAAGATGTCTTCACAGAGAAATCATTTCTCCCAATTCTTACAAAGGCTATGGCTCAGAATCAACTCATCCAGGACTTGGTGTAATGTCAAGGTAAGTGGCCTAGTGTTTAGCTGACAACTACATTATTTTGTTCCCTCAAAAAGGGATTACTAGCTGATGGAGGAAAAGCATAAGTGTGTACTGATAAATAGGTGCCCTCAGAGGTTTCCCACTGATTTCCAGAGTCATGAGTGGTTCTAGTCTGAGATCTTGGCTGCATGGGGGAAGGCAGGGGGTGTCTGCTAAGGCCCTCAAGTGTTTAGTATTTGCATAGTTCATCCATTGGTAATGGCAGCACACACAGCTCTTCTGATAGCATGTATGTTTATGTTTGGCTAAGCTGTTCCTGGCACTTTTCTTTAGCCCTTTTGACTCTTCCAGTAGTTTAAGGACCCTAAGAAGGATCAAGAACATGACCTACTCATTGCATGGTCCTTCCTAAAGGGCCTAGAGAATGTTTCTTCCTTACTAGCCTCCAAATCAGTAGACTAAGAAAGGAAAGGGAGTAGGGAGTCCCCACCAACCTAGGGAATTAAGACTTCCAGCTGTCTGCTCAAGAGCTGAAACCAGGCTTATTCAGTACCTTCTGATACCTCTCAGGTGCTCTGTATCTTAACACATTTGATCTCCAGGAACTTCATGAGAAGTCTGACTAGAGAAGAGCAAGGCTCTTTCCTAAGTCTCTATGTCTTCAGCGAGGCTATGTTTAAAACCTCCAAAGCAAAGAAAGGAACTTCAGTCTCAGGGGAAAGTGATTTAAAACTCCTGTCTGTTGGAGAAGTCAAATTTAAGTAGAAAGCCATTGCTTCCACCCAACACTTTCCCTTTCCTCATAAAATAAAGGATGGCCCAAAGTCAGGCCCTAAGAGAAGAAACAGATGATCCAGGTACATCTCTTGCAGAGACTGGAATTTCCCAGCAGTTTGGGAACCAGATACTTCGTTGGTTCCCAAGGTCAGGTCAGGAGACTGATAGGTTTTAATCCCAGCACTTAAAGAAGCAACACTTAATAACTTTGAAGTCTTTCAATAGTATTTGTGTTTCATTTCTCACCAGGGATAAGTTTACTGGTCCAAATTCTATCCTAAGGAGGATTACTACTGGTGTGTTAAGTTAACATCTTTTGGTCTGAAAAAACAAATGGATTTTAGGCAGAAAGAAACTTTAGCAAAGATAGCTTAAAGCACAGAAAGCCAGAGAGACCAGAAATAAGTCCAAATGTGCTGGGGAGGAAGAGTACCATTTCTACTAGGACTTCTGGTTGGTGAAACACAGGCAAGCAACTTAGGGGGATGAGTAGGGTACAGTAGGGAAGAAGATATGGTCCAAGTTCTGGAAAGTCCTCTCTTCATCAGTTACCATCATCACCTAAGACCACTGAAACAGGGACTTGCCCATGCAATCTGTACCAGTTCTCACTGACCTGGGCTCTGCCGGTTAAGAGGAGCACCTCCATGGCAAGACAGACATGCCCAGAAGTGACATAGCATCTTTGCCTGCCCCGGTCTTGGGAATACTGCAAATTTTCTTGTTAGCCTGCCCCTCTGCAACCTGGCCAACCCTGAGCCCAGACACTTGGCGCTATGTCCCTATAAGGCACTGAAGAAGCTGGTACCAAGCCCTCAGGATCGGAAGACGTGCACGGCCCGGATCACATACTGCCGGCAGATGGGACACTCATTCATGCGCTTGCCACACTTGGTACAGGTTACCATGTGGCCACATTCCAGCAGAACACAGTCAATGGGTGAGTCCATGCAGATTTTACACAGGTTCTCCTCCAGGTTGGATGGCACTGCTCCTCCTGTACAGACACAGGGCAGAAAAGGGGCAGAGGGGAAAGTAAGATTATTATTAAGTGTACGAGGTGGTGGAGAGATGGAGGTGGGAGAGAAAAGGCACACTGTCAACAAACCCATAATTCACGCACTTCCCCTAAAAAAGAACTCTAAGAAACATTTTCCCAGTAACCAATTCCAGTTGCCTGTTTAATGTGGACCTCTATAGGTCAGGTTATAGATCTGAAAAGTAAGGTACTTGTAGGTCAAATACATCCCAGAACATGAGAACTAGATAAGACAGTGTCTTCAAAGTTTAAAAGAAATAATTTTCAGACAATTGAGTGTGTAATAGAGTGAGTGAATAGCACTTAGGTACGCATTATCTCCTGAGGCAGAACATGCTGAAAAGATAAAACTGGTTCCAAAAAGTTTAGATATAAATGGGCTTCCTCTGAGGAGGTTTCCTGGTGGAAGAGCCCAACAGAAATAGCTCCCTCTTCTGTGCTACCCCCACAGAACTTCGTCCATATACCTATGACTGCTTTACCACACTGGATTACAATTTTTGAGTTTGCCTACTTATCTCCCCCATTACACTATGAGTTCCTTAATTCAACAAATTCAATCAATTTCCACAATTATATACTTAGCACTGTTATGTGTTCTGAGGTCAGATAGTCATCTTTGAATCCCTAATATGCCAGTCAGGTGGTAGGTGTTCTCTAAATGTCTGATAAATGATCATCTCCCAAGGGAATGATAAAAGCTCACATTTACTAAATGTTTACAGGTGCCAGGCAGGATCCTAAAGCTTTGCATATTTTAACTTATTAAATCCTCACAAAACCTATGAAGTCGTACTCTTATTACTCATTTTATAGACGAGGTAACTGAGGCCAAAGAGTTAAGTGGCTTGCTTAAGGGCACACAGCTGCTAAGTAGAGAAGCCAGGATTCAAATTCAGACAGGTGAGCCTTCTGGGCAACTGGCCTAAGGGCAGGGACTATCAAGATAACAGTATTAACTGCTCAGTGCACAGAGTTCTTAATAACAGCTCACTGGCTTGTTTGAGTGGTGAGACACAGCGGGCATGGCCAGTCTCCTAGTTTAGTTGCACAAAAAGAAAGACCTTCATCCGGCCATTCCCAGCCAGCATGTTTTGAATGGCTGCCTGAAATGGGTAGCCATAAATTGGGAACTGGACTCATACCAGTCACCTCTGCCATTCCACAGGGGAATCCTCCCGTATTATGTTGCTCCTGTACTTTCTCTTCTGTTTCCTGGACTATTCAAAAAGTCAAGAAATACCTGAGGTGGGCTGGCTGTGAAAGGTAGTGAAACCTATTCAACCTTTTAAGCTATTGGCCCTAACAAGGAAAGTATGAAAGGACTGAACTATATAAATACCTAAGAGTGGAGTAATGCACAGAATTTCATTACTGATTACTTCTCTTAGGAAGAACAATAAACTCATCAACTCGGTTGCCAGCATTCCCTCAGGGAATCAGAAAAGACACCAAGTGGATTAGCACAATCAAGGTGAAAGAGTACATCTAGAACTCCAAATGGTTTGGGGGAACTGAGAAGACTTCAACTCTTGAAAACTTATCAGCCTGAAGATTGTCCCATTCTGAGCAAAAGGCCATTTACTAAATAAAAAATTTGGAGATCTTTTGAAAGCTTTAAAATGCTTTGTGGGCCCCTGCACTACTCTGAAAAATTGAGAAAGAGTCCACAACCGTATAGCCTTGAGGTGTTCAAAAGGTCTAGCATAGTATTTTAGAATGAGCCCAAATCTAGTCAGAGTCCCACAGTACATTCTGAAGACACCCAAGGGCCCAGGTGCATGTGTGGCAGTGGAGGTGGGATATGCATCTTGTGCCTAGAAAGCACCGTGTGTGCCACCTTTCTTGATCTGTCCCCAGAGCAGCTCTTGCCACTGTCCAGCCCCGTACAAACAAGTCTCTCAGGTTACCACCCTTTCTTTTTGGTGGGACCAGAAGCTGTTGAACATCCCAAATGATCTCCCTGAAATATACTCAGAAACCATATCACTCAGACCAGAACAGAGTAAAAATTGTAGGGGAAGGAGTGCCTTTGCAAGAGGAATATGAAAAGTGAACCAAATGTGACACATATCACGACTCGCTTTGTTAAATATTTTACAAATGCTGGCTTCTGAGCGTGGGCAATCCAGATGCAAAATTCATGATGTCTGTCGTCGTCTCTGCCCCCCCCCCCCCCCTGCCCGTAATGTTGGCACTCCTCCCCCTTCACAGGGAGGGGAGAATGAAAATTTCTAAAGATGCTGAGAAGCCCTGGTTCTCAGTGAATTTCCTCCACACCCTCTGTCCGGATGCCAATATGCTCAGAGTTCTTAGACTAGTAACAGGAATCAGGTTTGAAGGAGCGGAAGGACAGAGAGCTAAGAGCCTAAGTCCGTTTTCAAACAGGAGAAACAACTACATACCGTTTTGGTCTTCAGCACCACACACTAAAAAGGAAAAAGAAAGATGTCAATATGTGATGGTACGAAGAAAGTTTCCAACTACCCTGACTTCATATCTGACCTCTGACTAGGTTCCTACTGAAAACCAGGATGGCCCGGAGCCCGGACAGACACCTCCTCACTCACATGCTAAGAACTCACACACAGCTCCTGCTGGTGTGTCTGGTCTAGTCTTAAGAAAAGGGAGTCCATTGGTTTGCATGAACAAAACTTCAAGTAAGAAGGATACTGCATAATAAGCACAATAGCCTTTCCTATAACTTTCAAAGCTAGCATTAAAGTCAAGAAAGGAACAGTCTGTTCTAGACGGCCAGGGCGTCTGGATGAAGTTCCCAGGTGGAGCCATCTCCTATTCCCCATGTCCTCACAACTCTAAGGAGACTCTGGGAACACTCCCAAGGGAAGAGAGTCTTTGAGCAGGTGATTGGTCAGATGTTCCCTAACTCTGATGAATTCGAGCTACTAGGAGAGGAGAGCCTAAAATCTAACTTCAACTACTGTCAGCAAGGAATCAAAATGTTGATGTGCACGAGCTAACTCAGTGGGGGAGGGAAGGGGACGGGAGGGGAGGGTTCTACGTGAAAGCATCTCAGGAAATGCAGAGTTCAAAGTAGACAAACACATTTCTCTTTTGTAGGACTTCTCTGCCTTTACTAGTATAGTATCGACCAGGAATCAGTAACAGGGGGACATAATATATTTTTTCCCAAATTCATTTGACCACAGTCCTAGATATTTTACTGGGCGTCACCTGATAATGATACCATATAGAATGATTTGGGAAATGAATAAAAGGAAAAGCCCAAGTGCAGGCGGAATAGATATTTTCCTTACACAATGTGTGCAAAGATTTGCTTCCTGATCTCCAAACTCTTTAAAGTAAGTATTGTTGGAGGTAGTAGTAAGTATGGTAGGGGTGACTTATGGTGAGAAAGACCAGGGAAACAGACCAGGAAATTCTCAATTAAAATCTGGGCTCTATAATAAAAGGTAGATGCTAATTATGCCTATTCCATAGGCTGCTCTGAGGATTAAATAGAAGTATATACAATGCCTAACCCAGTCCTGGCACCCAATTCCAAATGGCAGCTGTTATTAGATGGCCAGATGTGTAAGGTGAATCCTTCCTTAGAAGACGGTCATTCCTTAGAGTGAGACACAGCAAGCACTCCGGAATTCTGTGCAGCTGCCACCCAGATAGCCCCTCACCCAGGTGCTGGAGTCCTTTCTGATCCTTGTACAGTCGTGTCACCCTCTCCATCAGCTCCCACTTCTCACAGCAGCCCTTGTAGTTGACGAAGTTGCGAGCCAGAATCTCTTTCAGCTGCCGCACAGTCAGACCTTCAATATCCTCCAGGTCAGTCAAGTCAGACAGAGAGGCCCTCCGACCCGGAACAAAGCTGTCCTCTGAGTCAACAGACTGAAAAAGCAAAGATGAAATCCATGAGTTTAGCTTTTACCTCGCCAGGCTCTCTCTCCAAGGACCCTAAAGCACTCGTCATACCATACTTTTGGTGACTGACCTCAAGAGTAGAAACAGGCGCAGGAATAGTACCTGGCATGGTGCTTTGCATTACAAAATAGATCCATCTCTTCCTGACCTACAGTTAGTTCTGTGCTCAGGCACAGTCGGTCACAAACCAAGCAGACAGTGTATATAGCAGAAGGAGCATCAATTTGAGTCAGATGGCTCCGATTTTGAATCCTACCTCCTCCTTTGGTTAATGCTAAATAATATTAGGCAAGTTACTACCACTCTGAGCTGATCTGCTCCTCCATGAAGGAGAGATAGTAATCTTACTGCACAGGATTCCTGTGAAGACTAAATGTGGCAGTACAGGAAACCACGGAGCATGGTGCTGGCTTTCTCTCTCCACTGGAGAGAGTTCTGTTTTCCCTCGGAAGAGGAAGACTTCCCTGGTAAGCACTCCTCTGTATGTAACCTTGACCATAGCTCCATGGCCCTGATGGCTGTGCCCTCTGGGCTGGCCCCACTATGGCTGAGGCCTGAACTCCCTCTCATCTTTCCTCCTGATTATCTGACCTCCTTCCCCTGGCAATGGCTACTGTGTGCTAGAAGCAGAAGAACAACAGATTTGCACAGCAGCACCACAAGCTGGCACTCTGGCAGCTCTTAGAAAGTCAAGAGACTAGAAACTAATGGGCCATGAGGCTCCCCAGTCTCCACTGTGATCTCACAACTCCACACTAACATACTGATAGCTCTGAAAGAACATTAACACTAAACTCTGCCCCTGAAAACAGAATTTCATCACAGGCTGCTGCTTCTCTCTCCACATCTAAGTCTGTTGAGAGGTTCCTAACAGCCTAAGCTAAGAACAGTGAAAGGGCAAAGGCAAAGGCACAGACCCGAGCAGAGGCCCCACCTGGGTCTCATCCTCAGCAGGTGCTCTGGCTGTGCTCTCCGGGTAGATGGGTTCTTCTTGGTCCTGAGACACATGGCCATTGGCCTGTGGGAAGAGAAAGGTGCCATCACATCCATGAAGATGTCCCAGGGATTTGTACAGCATGGGCCTCTTCCAAGCACACACCATGTCCCAAATGTACTTTCAACTCCCCCAGAAATCTGGAGTCTCACGTAGCAGCATTACAAAAGCCTTCCCTCTAATACTGACTTTGTCAGGCAGAGAAACATTACAAACAGATTTCAACTCTAGAACAAGAGTGAGTGCATTAATTCTGCCCACCACCCGGATGGTGTTAGCTGCCACTCATCAATTTAGTCTCAGCTTGAACACTCCAACTGAAAGGAAGATCACATGTCCACTGCTGGAGACTGCTAACGGCCATCTAGTTTTCTTCTTGACACTGACCCCAAATTGCTCTTCCACCCACCCTCCCTGGTTCCACACCTTGGACTAATGTCCACTATTTTCTTCCAAATTGTTCATATCATGTCCTCCCTTCCTCCATACTAAATGTGCCTTGCTTCCTCATCTGGCCCAGATGGGACAAAGTTTCCAGAGCCTCACCACCCTATTCATTCTCTCTCTTCTGGCAAGTAACTACTCTTTCATTCTGGAAATATGTTCTAACCAGCAAGACACACTATTACCAAGAGTTGTCTTGAAACCTGATCAAAATTTTATTTTACTGCATCTAAGAATCTATTAGCCTAACACTACATAAGATAAATACCTATTCTTAAGGAGTTTAATTCTGTTTAGAATTCTAACTTCTCAAAAGGTTTTGTCAATGAGTACTCAGAACTATGAACCTCCTAATTCTATCACTATTAAGCCACAACAAACCCCTTAACTAGGCCTTCTTCACCCACTGCTCCCTCCAGGCAAAGGGCTTGATGTGAGCCCAGAGCAAAGAGGTATCTGAGTTCACAGGCCTTTTCCACTAGAGTCTTGGAGCACCAGTAAAAGAGACAACCTAGGAAACCAGTCACCAGCAGGCATTGGCCACTCATTTCAGATTAGGATATAAAAAGAGAGCTAATTAAGAAGAAACAACCAACTACAGGGGGAATGAAAAGTAGGAATTATCACCACCACCAAAAATGCCAAGTGAGGCTAAGATATACATATAGCATACATGTATGGGGAGGTACCCAAAACAATGTCTTCATCAGCACCTCTAGTTTTCTCTTTGCTTTATGAAGATGTGGTACCCACTGGCCTCCTGGTGTCACCTTAGAGTTACAAAAAGTCTTTCAGAGCCTAAACTGTTCCTAAACAGACAGCTTTTGTATGTCCTTTTTTCGTAGAAAGAGAAACTGGATCTCATGCTGAAAAGCATGTTGTCTTTTCTCTTGCCCACTGGCTAAATCAAAATCCACAACTAGTATCTGTCCACAGTTTTGCTTATTCCATTCACTTCCTTCCCTAGCAACTATTGCCAGAGCATTAAATGTTTTAAAGAAAAGAACTCTGGTGGCATAAGTACTATGAGGACATTTGCATTCTAGGTGAAATTATCTGTTTTTCTGGCTTGCAAAATGTAGATCTCACTGGAACAGGGGATGTGAGCTGACACGAAGGCCCTCTGAAAATATCAGCGATCGGAGGAGAAGTACCCAATTAGATCTGGTACACTGTGTGACCGACCTGTAGGTAGAGTCTGGAAATTTCCGGTTAACAAGAGGAAGCTTAAAACCAAGTGAAGAACTTTCACTGAAGAACGCACCTGAAGGTTCATTAGGGAAGAACAATTTCCTCAAGTTACTATCTTCCTATCTCCCTATAAACAGAGAGGAGAGCTCAACCAAACGAAGAGAAGAAATCATAGCAGCAGGTAAAAACCTGTCCAGGGGACAGAGAGCCAGAGCTTAGGAAAGAGTCAAAGTCCAGCTGGGAAGAAAGCATGCTCAAGTCAACAAAGAAGTAAATGAGTTTACTGCAGGTAAAGTATGCTATCACAATGGCCTTTATGCCTCATGCCTGTCAGAGCTGAATCACGGGGCCCAGTCCTGGCAAAGGAGGTGATCATCAACGGGAGGCAGCAGCCATCCACATCCCATGTGGTAACTAACAATCCAAGTACTATGCCAGCTATAAGTAGCTCAAAGCTCTTAAGACATGGCATCACACTAGTCAATCCTCACAACATCCTGGCAAGAGCAAAACTCCATTTTACTATTGAAGGCTCAAAGTTCAGCCAAGGTGACTAAACAGTCAGTGACATATTGAATGTGGAAACCGGATCTTCTAGGTCCTAATCCCCTCACTACTGCCCAAGCCACATAAATAAAAGGGTCCTTAAGGTACTTAAGCACATCTATGGGACACCATCACTAACACAGCAGTTAAGTCCACCGGCCTCACTCTAATCCAACAGTTGGTTTGCATGTCGACTGTGGACCAAAAAGTGGCCATGTACTAAACCCGACAAGCTCAAGAAGGCCTGCATGGCAGGCCTTACAAACTCAGAGTCTGAAAGTAACCACAAAGGATGGTCTGAACATAAAAATTCTTAACTAAAAAGCAAGTCGTGATAGGTAGTGAAGTCCTAGGCCTGTAGCTCCCTTGACAAAAGTCAATCTTTACCTTTAGTAAGTCTATCTATTGTCTTTTTTTAATCTAAGATAACATATCTTTGAAATCTCAGAGTAATCCCTTTTCTAGACTCCTTGGGGTACAACCTCCCACCAGAGCATGAGACCACATAAACTCTTATTGTTATCTTGTTGCCCACACACCCTCTGTGTACCAGCCTGTACCCGCCAAAGTAAGAAATACATGTCTCTCCATTTTACTTTTTATCCAATCTCAGAGATTTCCCCACTTTTCTTCCTCCCGCCTCCCTAATCTGCCACCAATGAATTTCACGTAACCCCCATTACATCTCCTCCTTTGATTCTAATGTATAAAATAAGCTATAAAACTGCCATTCTCCAGAGCATTTCCTCAACCCACTGAGATTTTGCTTCCCGACAACTGTCATCAGTTTGGCTCAAATAAACTCATAAAAATTCCCAACAGGTTTGGACGTTTCTTATGTCAACACTACCTTCCTTCTTGGAGAGGCTTTTGAGGGCAGAGGCAATGTATTACCCGTTTCAGTATTTCCTATTCCTGGTTCATAACTCAATGTGCTGCTCTTAGCCTTCCATTTCCAGGCCCACTGGGATGATGATAAGGCAGCTTACTGTTCGATAGTATGCCAGCCACTCCCCCACCCAAACAGTGACTGGTGAGAGAAGCAGTGTCCTTGTTTTGATCAGTTTCCCCACTCTTCCTTCTCTCTACATAGGTTCCTTTGTCCCTATGTGCCTTGTGATGGTTACTAAGAAACTGCTGTCCCCATCCAGCTAAGGAAGACCATGACAAAGTTGAGTAAGTAGGAGGGTATTTTGAATAGAACTAAATTTCAAGAGTTAACAATGAGTTTTCTCGAATTATTTCTGGGACAATGAAATTTTTTTAAATGTCTAGCTGGGATATGTATGTATTAAACAAAAAACCTGGTACCGTGCATTATCATCTTTGAAAAAAGCCAAAACGTAACTGTGATGTCAAGAAAATACCATTCATACATTAGTAGGCAGAAAAGTTGCACATAATCAAAACACCTAAGGTCCCACCCGACTCCCACATCACAGGCAGGAAGGGAAATGAGCCCTCAAACCGGCAAAGATTGGCAGAGACTGCAAACGGGCCCGTACCTGCTGATTTTCCTGAGCCTGGGCTGGGGAAACAGAGGTGGCTGGTACAGGTGAAGAAGGGAGGTTGGGTGAGGTAGGAGGTACTGTGCTGGCATGAGGCTGGGTCAGGAAGGCCTGCTGCTCGGGGAAGTCTGGGGACAAGGTAGGGGCACGAGTCCTGCCCTCCTGGGAGATTACAGGCTGCTGGCCAAGCACCAAGAACACCAGCTCCTCTTTCTCCCGGCACATTTCCGTAGAGATGTCATGGAGGTTGAGATAGTCCCTCAGGTCCTTCACCTTCATCTTCATGAGCTCCTCCCGCTGAAAGGCCGTTGCTCGAAATCGTTGGCAGAGAAGGCAGAGGCGGGGCCCATTCCCCACTTGGCTCGAACAGGACATGCAGAAACTTTTCTTACAGTCCAGGCAGGTCTGCTGCTTAGAGCAAGAGGCAGAGGAAACGACATCAGAGTGTGAGAACAAGATGGAATGGGCTGGGAACTTAGGGCTGCCATGCCCAACAAGACCGCCAATCACTCTAAGCTTTCTCCTTTACCTATAGGTGCAAGCTAACCTGTAGATTTCAGGTTAAAAGCCACTCAGGGGTGGCAAACCCCTGTGTGAATCTGTGTATCTATGTACAGGACACTGCATTTATTATCCCATTTGAGGCTTTCTTTATTTTACTGAGAGAAATGGAGGCTATCAAGACTACCAGCTTTAGAATCAAAAACCCCTCTATTTTTATTTCTCTCTTCCATTTCTTGTGGTGTCACCTTGGGTGTGTAACTTAGCCTCTTTGGTCCTTGGTTTCCTCATCTGTAAAACGGGAGTGATAACAGTACCTCATAGGATTACAGTAAAGAGATAATACATTTTAGCATATTTTACACAGGAATCTTCAATAAGTGTAACTGTTTTGATGATTACTGCTAGGAAATATAAGCTAATGATGAGAGCCAGAATTAAAAACATGAACTATGATTCTTTCTACTTTATTGCCGAGATAAGAAAGCAAATGTATAAAGGTTGTGGTAGTAACTGTTACTATTAGTAATTCAATTTATCGAGGGGCTACTATGTGCTAGAGCTATACCTAGCTTGTCATTTAATTCTCAAAGCAACCCAGTAAAGTAGGTACTCATGTACCTGCCTGTTTCAGACAAAGCAACCAAGGCCCAGAGCTCTAAGTATCATATTCAAGGGCAGGCAGTAAACAGCAGAGTTAGAATTCACGCTCGAAGTCCATCTAATGCTCATGATCATGCTCTTTCTACCAGGCCATGTTGCTAACTTGGTCCCACTCAAGCCAATAGCAGTACAGAATCAAAAGCCTGACTCTATCTCCAAACTCCCAACCAGAGCCAGTGCCCAGGCTCCCTCACCCAGGAAGGCCCACTCAGAGTACTGGGAATTCAGTGGTGCATAAGAGCGCATCCAAGACAAATATTCAGACAGCTACAGGAGGCTCTCTGGACATGATTAGGAAGCTCTCGTTTGCAAAAGTAGTGTCTCAGATGGTCAACAATAGCAGCTGGCAAGCAAGCTCGTACGTCTGGCAACAGCAACTCCCACAATCACAGACAACACAACACACGATGGCTAACTCAACTCACAGGAAGCAAATCCTCAGCCTCCTGCCCCACAGGCTGAGCAAGCACAGCGACATCTGACTGAGTTCTGCTGCAGGCAAGAGCAGGCTACACTCTCACAGGAGAGGTAATTCCTGGGTACACTGGGATGGTCCTAGAGGGCACACTCACTAATTGTTTAAAGAAATAAAAAACTTTTCAGTCTATGGTGACTTAAGTATTAACCTAAACATTTCTGCTCCCTCTTTTCTAAGTATAGAAAGCTATTCAAGCTAACAAGAATGCCCAAGACTCAGATTCTCATAGTTGAAATCAGAGAAACTTGTGTGGGACTGAAGTATGAGTCTGCATAGCTGAGATAGTAATATTTAATTTTGTATAAGTGTCATTCAGATAGTAAAGGAAAACAGGTATAATGTTTACCATACAGTTTTGACTATTAATACTTAGAAGGCACTGTAAAACAACACATATCAAGCTCCCTATTCTTTACAGTTATAACCAGACAATAAAATGTTTGTGGACTGACTTAAAAGAACACACAGCTGCACTAACATCATAACTGTTCTGGGACCAGTAGCCACCCTAGGTGGAAAATGGGTGTTTGGGGGTATTAAGGGTTCATTCATACTAAAGCTTTTCTATTGGGAAATGAAATGTGTTTAGGATGACTGATAGTGAAATGAAGAGGCTTCAACGTCATAAAGCTGTAGGTCCTGACATGGAACATTACTTAAGTCAATGCACTTTGACAAAACCTAGCTTGACACAACTAAAAAGCCCTGAGTTGCTCAATCAGCCAGATCAAAACAACTCTCTATTCTTTCCTCAAATGTGTGTGACTCACTGGGTGCAAGATCAGAATGCAAAGACAGCAACCCAGTTTCTATGTCCGTGATCTCCCCCCATTCCCAAGAGACTCTGAAGTCAGCTTGCATCTGAAACATATCCTAAAGGAGAAAGTGCTGGAGGCTAAATCCCAGTTTTCAGAGGCAGGAGAGAACAAAGGAAAATGAAAAAATGGCTATCAACAAATGTGGGCAGAATAAGCAAAGGAATCACGCATATATAAATTCTAGCAAATGGTGCAAACCAACTGAGTAACAACACAGCATGAAAGATGAATTAGTGGAGCCAATGTGCCTGCATAAATGCCAAGAGACACACAAAAATCCAGGATCAAAAAAGCTGGTAGTGGCACCTCAGGTAAGCATCACCGGTCAAGGATGCTATGTGGGTTGCTCTCATTTGCTAATATGCCCTTCTCTTATTCCTACCCCCTCCCCATCCATATTCCTTGGCACAGGTTGGGCTCATTTTCTCACCCTATCAGCCCTTTCTCCTCACCATCTTTCCTATAGTTATTCCTTCCTGCAGCCCACTAAGAGGAAAAAGGGCAGCCAGAGGAGTGACAGAACCAGGATTAATTCCTAGCTAAGGGAACTCATACAAAACAGATAACCTCCCAGAGCATCAGATTCCTTACCAGGTGGTCAGCCTACCTCTAAGGACTAATGGAAGTTTCGCATGAGATAATGTATGTAACACCTTAGCATAGGTGGGTATATTCACAAAAAGGTTACAGTCTCCTTTATTCTCTTTCCCTTTTGCTTCATCTCTGAGCTTTTGCAAGTACCTAGGAACCACTTCCTCTCTTTCCACTCTGAGATTTGGGTATCTCTTTCATGTTTCCTAACACAAGCTCCTCCTCTTCCGCCTTCTCCTCAAACTGGTCCAACTAAAGAGGCTGGGACCCAAACTCCCTCCAAAATTGTCAGGGCTGCTATTAAACCACATGTAGGTTTTACCAAAACAGATGGGATATTTAGCTTGTGGCAAAATTACAGCCTGCCATTTCTCTCCAAGACTCGAAACTCTAGGAAGGCAAGGGCTAAATCCTTGTGTGTTCTCTGTAAAGTCTTAAATGTTATCTGTGCTTTGCATCAAATGAGCATTCAGAAACTACTGACCACAATAAAAATAAGATAGCAGGATCCATGTAATCATATCAATTCAACCATTCCTAGAAAAGACATTTTATTTATTTATTTATTTGATTGATTTTATTATGGTGACTAGTTAACAAAATCCAGTTAAGTTTCAGGTGTACAATTCAATAGAAAAGACATTTTAAAAGCCTGTGGCTGTTTATTAAATGATAAGCATGCTGATACACTTAAGCATGAAATTACAAATGAAAATTTATAATGGAGAAAACATCCTTAATATTCACAAAACTCACTGTGAACTACACAAAATTATCTCTTACTTTCGTAGCAAGAAAATATTTTATTGATAACCATCTTTTACCAACCAAACTGAAACTTGTCTCCCCTGACCACCTGCCCCACCAAGAAAGCTCTTCTTGCCACAGAAGATTTTGTCTTGTCTCTTTGGATGGCTATATATTTGTCCCCACCTTCCTATTAGACTGCAAGCGCCCTGTTAACAAGGATTGACTTACTTTATCTCTGCCTTCCTACCCCAGGCAATACTTGGCACATGGTAGATAGTCAATAATTTATTTTCTAATGAGTAGGAAAAAACAGTTCCTTATTTCAATCATTTCTCATGTTCCTAGGCACCCAGGCCAATATCCTGTCATCTTTTGACCTTCTCCTAACTTCACCTGTCTTCATAGGCTGCGTACCCTTCTATCTTAGGTAGCTAAGTACCTTTGTGTCTTTGAGTCTTATATTTTCCATCTGTAAAATGGGTTAACAACAACTACTTCACAAAGTCTGACATAAAGAGATGCTCACTAAATGGCAGTTACATCAATCAGTCTCAGCCACCACCCTAGACCAGGCTCTAATAACTTCTCACTAGGTGTGTAAGAGCTTCTTCCTAAGTGCTATCCTTACCACTAACGAAGCCACATCTACCACCTGAAACAGGACTGATCAGGTCATTCCTGTGTTCAAAATCTTTCTGATGGCTCCTTGTTGTCTGGTGGCTATAAGCTCCTTACTATGGCAGTCATGGCCCTTCGCCACCTGATCCCAACTTCATTCTACCCTAACTTCCAAAGTACCCTGCACTCTGGCCAAACAGGCCATTCACAGTTCCCAAATACATTTTACACTTACCCTAAACCTGGTGACTTTACTTCAGCCACTGTTTTGCAAATCAATCTTCCTTCATCCAGCTAGAATTATCAATTTACCAGTAATGCTGGATTCCTCAGTACATAACTTATGCAGCGGTTACTAGTTCTTTGCAAATGTGGGCCTCCTTAA
The DNA here is from genome assembly GCF_902729225.1 of Pteropus medius. NCBI lineage: Eukaryota > Metazoa > Chordata > Mammalia > Chiroptera > Pteropodidae > Pteropus > Pteropus medius. The sequence continues at coordinate 8,802,113 of NW_024349799.1, read as the reverse complement.
CCAGATAGTAAGCTCCCAGAGGGAAAAGCCTAAGCTTTCCTCAGCTCTGTCTCCACAAAGCTAGAACCTCTAGCTGCTAGCATGCTGCTGGTACAGAAATGGGCCCTCAAGGAAAATTTCCAGCATAGAGTCATCTACCATAAAGTAATAAAAATAAAAACTCTTGGGTATACTTCTTCTTTTTCAAATTATTCTCAACTCAACTGTCCATTCATTCATTCGTTTTATTTTAAAATTTTTATTGCCTACCTACTATGTGTCGGTCACTGTTCTAAGCACTGGAGAAAAAAGTTATGAAAAAATTGACAAAATCCCTGTTCCTATGTACCATCAGAAGACAGGCAATCCATAAACATATTTATGTCAGGCAATGATAACCACTACAAAAAAAATAAAGCATCTTCCCATTCTTTCCTAACCATCAATCTCTTTTCTCTGAGGGCAATTTCCTTCCTCATTTCTGTTCTCTCTTCTGGCTGAGAAATGTCAAGAACTTGCTACATGCCCTAGTTCTCTCAAGTTTTCAACATGCTTGATGTGCTGATCTCCAAGCCTGGATCGCCATCATTGCCCTCTTTGCTCTTTCCCCATTTCCACTCTGAGAATATAGCTGACATTTAAAAGTGAGGGAAGGTCACAATCCCCTGCGGGTACTGTGGAACTGTAGTTAAATTTTGGGGGAGTTACAAGTTATACACAGATTTGCGACTGCACAAGGTGTCAGTGTCCTGAACCACCACATTGTTCAAGGGTCAACTGTGTGTGTGTATCAGTAATGTGGACATAACGACAACAACAACAACAACAACAACAACAACAAAAATCAGCCAAAAGAAGTAAATGCAGTTGCCTCTGAGGAGAGCAAAGTGAGAAGTGGGATTCTATTGTTTGTGACTAACTTTGTTGAACACTTTGACTCTGTAAGTTGTATACTTACATAACTGTAATAATTTAATTATTGAATAACAAAAGTTATTCACCACCAAGTTAAAAAAAGAGGTTCAAGCAAACATATTGCAAATTCATGCTGCCTCATTTAAATAAGGGTTTTCCCTATTCTTATCAATTACTTTGCCACTTCTATCAGCGGCTGTTCCTAGCATTTCCCACAATGTAATATGATGAAAACAGCGAGATCTTTGGCTATCAAACAGACTCTTGATGTACCTGAGGAATCCTTGAATCTAGTATCTTAGATAAAGAGAAAAATTTATCTGTAAGATGGGAACAAATAATGGTACATATTTCATAGGCTGTTGTAAGGGTTCATTGAGATAACACATTCGATAGGCCAAACTCAGCGCCAGGCATGTGACAAGTACCCAAAGCCCTCCTTCCATCTCATCTCAGATCCTGACTCTACCCCAATGTCTCCATCACTGAGAAGACAGAGGCTATGCCACGCCGAGTTCCTTCCATTCTCCACGTCAGTCTCAAACCATTAACTAAACATTTCAGTGTATCAAAGGCAGGGTATCTCTGCTCATTAAGCCACAGCTCCCTGGCGGCCTGCAGCAGCCTCTCTGGTTGAGTTCTCGCAATGCCTGGGGTAGCCACACAAATCACAACAAAGCTCTGCTATGTGCCCACTTTCGTTGCATTACAGTGAAGTGCAGGCAAAATATAACCTACAAGGCAAAATGCCAAACCTCCATCACCTTACAGGTACAAAAAGAGAAGTGGTCAACACATCGAACTGCGGAATTTCTGACATGTTGAATGTCTTCTGGGAGACAGCTTGAGAGTCAAAGACCTGGGTTTAAATCCTGGCTCTGCCATTTAATAACTATGTAATCTCGGAGAGCTACCTAAGTAGAGGGAAGAGAATGAGTATTTTAATGTCTCCTGTGCTATTCGTCAGGAACTTCACATATAAAGTTTCTTTTTAACTTAAATTCTAAGCCTTAGTTTCTCATATGTAAAATGGGAGTTTAAGGACCCTAAAACTTACATCATAGAGTCATTGTGAGAATTAAATGAAACAAAAAATCTAAATCGCTTAAAACAGTCCCTGGCATATAGCAGATGGTGTAAAAAGGATTTTTCTTTCCTCTCTCAAATTTCCCGTTATCACCATTTTAACATCACATTCTAGGCTATAAACCTCTTGTTCTGTAGAAGAATACAGAATGCAGGAGTTACAGAATGCAGTTCTTTCTCCAGGTCAAGGTTCACCGTCAGCCCCAGTCCTACCTGACCACAGAAAACACACTGCCTCTGAGCGCTGATAGAGGGAAAGCCTACACCCACAGACCATTAGCCAGCCAATAGTTTTACTTCCTGCTCGCTAATCTGGAACACATGGCTACACCATACTTCAAATAAAATCGCTACAGTAAATAAACTCAGTCTTAGTGTTGTTAGGGTCTTGATGTACTCCAGACGTCCTTGACACTGCTTTCAATAAAAAGAACAACTTAATCTGTAGTCAGCCTTTTTATGATGGCAGCTAATGAAGAAAATAACATCGAGTGACTGCTACATTCTAAGCATTGTACTGGGCACCCTTCGCAGCTTATATCACTTTATTCTCACAACCCTGTGAGACGGGTATAACTATGATATCCTCATTTTATAAATGGGGAAAATGAATCTCAAGAAAGGTTAAGTCATACAGCTTGAAAATGGCAAAGCTGACATGTGAATTCAGGTCTAGCTGGCTCAAAATCTATGCTGAGATGCTTTGGTTTTGCTTGGTTAGTTTTTCTTTAATAGTTTTGTGAAAAGAACGGGTCTAGGTTACCAGCATTGCATAGACAAAGGCGAGGCAGCAGGCATTATAGAAAGGTCAGCAGGCTGGCCCAAGAGCCTGAGGTTGTAGCAGGCCAAGAAGTCAACACTCACCTTTCTGGCCATGTTTGCAAAGTGGGCCCCACAGGACTTGCAGCTTGGTTCAGAACCTGTTGGAGAAGGGAAGGAGCTGTACCCAGGATTGGAATAGGCCTGCGTCCTGGCTCCCTGGGGGGGTGGGGCCTCCTCAGGCTGTCCATCCAGGCAGAACCAGTTGCAGCAGGTTGCCCACATGATAAAATCTGGTGCAAGGGAGGAAAGGGATAAAGGTCAGAGTTAAGACACACTTCTACTGCGCTCCCATTCCTGAGGGCATAGGGGAGCAGGGAAACTCAATCCACACCTGCTACCAGAGTGAAGATATGTTTTTAGGGTCCACAGATTTCTTGCCACCTCCTTCCTCTACCACCATAGATGACTTTGTACATAAAAAGTGAATACAGACATCTGATCTGCCACGACAGCATGGGCTGCCAAGTTGGCACGCTGCCTTTGAAAGGTTGCTAATTCCTGCTTGGGTTTAATCTGAGATCTAACTTCAATAAAATCTTTTGCCATAGCAATTACAAGTGGCCTAACACCCACTTTATTCAAAAACATGACCTTGCCCCTAGAGCTCAGATAGAAAGAACATGCACACACACTTATAAGTGTATAATTCCATACTTACAATGGCCATGTGAGGAGGTATTATTTCCCTTATCTAGATGAGGCCACCCAGGCTCCAAGAAGTCAAGGTCACACAGCTAATATATAGAGAACTGAGATTCTAAAAACCCAGGTCTTCTGACTCTAAACCTGATGTTCTTCTCCCTATACCATGCTGCCACCTCTCTTGGTTTCCCCTCCCACTAGCCAACAGAACGAACTACCCTGACACTTGCATCTGCAATCTTACATAAGCTTCCATCACAGCACATATAAGTCTGTTGCACAGATATGTACACTTTGTTTTCTACCACTAAACAATAAGTTCCTTGAGCACAGGGACTATTCATGTCTGTATTGTACCCTACCCAGCATCGTGTACATAGCAGATGCTCAAAAAACATTTCCTTCCTTGCTTAATCAGTGCCCCTGTCAGTTTATTAAGACGTTTTGGACTATTATTCCCATCTTACATGCCAAATACAGGTACTAGGGACAAGCAGATTGATGATTTTTTAAGATCACAGAACAAAGAGCATCCAATCCCTCAAATGTCAGAATAACCTAAAGATTGCACGACAGTCCACTAAAATACCAAGCACTACTATGATACAGTTAGAGTGTGTGCTTCTCAATAGACCAAAGCAGTCAATATGGACATTTTAAGCCTGAACCCTTTTTACAGAGATAATAAATGGAACATTTAGTATTATTACTCAATAATCAGTTCACACAAAAGAATGGTACTTTCTGCTCTGCTTCCTGACTCACTGAAAGTGCCTTTGTTAAATCCTAGTTCAAAGATGTGATAAGCTAGAAGGAACTAAGAAGCCAACAGACTCAACCTTGGTCATTTTATAGAGGAAAAGAAAGAGGCCCAACAGAGGAACTTCCTGGTTCACACAGCTATAACCTTAGGCCTCTGATAACTCTAAGGTCTTTTCAGCCTCCTAAACACAGCTATAACCTTAGGCCTCTGATAACTCTAAGGTCTTTTCAGCCTCCTAACAGGCCTCTAATACATCTGTAATATAATTCCTTCACTTCTGTAAGTGGGTCCAACTAACACCTGGCTCCCTCACTTGCCTGTGACCCCATAAGAAGAGGGACCATGACAGTCATATATTGCCCAGCAGATAGGTGAAAACAAGGACTACCAAATGAATGAATCGCATACAATATATAAATATTAACTAAGCACACATTCGTTCTATTTCCTACACATCAAAAACATTTCTTTTTGACTCACTATTACTTGTCTGAAGACTCTAAGTTCCCAGAAGACAGGGATCTAATCTGCTTTACTTGCAATTAATGGTTCACATGGAATAATGAAGTAAAGAGCAGTTAATTAAATGAGTTCTTTGTTGGCAAGAGAAGGGAGACAACAGTGGAGTAGTAGCCCTCTGAAGGAGGGATTCTGTAATTCTTGAAATTGCCTGTTCATAGAAACATCTGAGACAGAATGTAATAATACAAAGAACATAGGATCTGGAATCAGAAGACCTGGGTCCCAAGCCCTGCTTTACTTCTTATGGACTTATGGACTTGTATGAGTGCAACCCACTCCAAACAAGTCATAACTTTTTTGTACTTCATTTTATTCATCTGGACATTCTCTGAGCTGTGAAGCACTAAATAAACGTTACTTCTTGCTACTAGCATTATAACAGCATTTTAACTTCAATTTCTCTGGGAAGGTATACGCAAAAAGCAAACAGCAGATCTGGGCGAACCTTGGGAACACCTGATCTAAAGGGGAAACAGAGGAAAACCAGCCAGCAGAACAGAGAAAGGAAGAAATGGGAAAACTGGAAGAGCATTTTGAGTTTCAAGAAATTAACCAACACTGTCCAAGGTCCCAGAGAGCAGAATATAATAAAAAATGCAAACTTTCCAATGCATCTAGTTTTAGGAAAATGTGACTGTGCTCTTTCCCTGAGCAGTTTAGGAAGAATGAAGCTGAACAATAACCTTTGGTTGGAAAGTGAATGAGAAGTGAGGATTTGCCAGACTCTAAGAGCAAATTATTCTTTCAAGAAACTTCTGACTGTGAAGAGAAGAGAGAAAGTGGTAGTTTAAGAGGACCCGGGTCACTAAGATAAATGTAGACATATTCACAGACTGCAGAGGGAAACTCCCAAAGACTAGAAGATGATAGGGGAAGGCAATAAATGATGAAAATAAGGGCCGAGAGGAGAAAGAAAAAGGACCAAGTGATCAGATGCCAGTGGACTACTTATTCCTGATCAAGACAGAAGTCACCTCTTCCACCAGAGTGGAACAGTGGTGAAGGCAGATGTAACCAAAGATAAGTTTTTCATATTAGCAGCGAAAGGCGAAAGAATGAAATAAGAAAGAAAGTGTGGAATGTACTTTAACCACAAGAAGAAAATAAACTTTTCTTCCACACTAGGAATCTACATGTTGCAATTTTTTCCTAAGAGACAAGGCCCTTGCCACATAATGGGTAGACCTAGTTGGTAAGGCACAATCAGTAGGAAAAACCTGGAAAGCTGGTCAGCTGTATACTGTTTCAACCCATATGATTTACGAGCACTTAGGATGCACCAACTATGTGCTGGGCGCTGGGAATACCAAAAGTGATTCTAACAAGGTCCTTGTTCCCAGTAAGGTGCTATAGTATAGCTCAACTAGGCCATCTTGATACTAGAGCAAAGAAAGGTCCTCCTTAGCTGGAAATCAAGAGAACCTATCTTTCTCAGCACTGTTTTAATTCTCTCAACTTTGGTTCTAATCTTAACTGTCCCCTCTGAACAGCTCTGAAAGAAAAGCTGTTGGCCTGTCCGAGTATTTGGCTACTTGTAGGAGGACTTGGCACTGTGAAAGACTTGAAATTTGCCACTGTTACAGGCCCCACGTTTAGATGAGAACAGAGTGTTACCCTGGGGATATGTCTATGCGGAGAAGGGGCTATCATGGAAGGGGCTAAGTGGAAAGACTCCATTGCTAAAATACCTTAGACCTGCTCACTCTAACAGAACAGGTTCACTAAAGTCAAAAGACTAGGCTTCTACTCTTTTTGACACATTAAATACAAAAAAGACACATTTCCTAATGTGGTCTGTTAAAAGTACTCTCTTGCTAAACTGGAAAGCCCTAAGCCTAAATAACAACTATATTCAGGGTTATTTCAGGGAGTGAAAGGAAAGAGTCCCTCTCCAATCTGCAACCCTCCTTCTGATCTTGAAAGAAAACTATCAGATCTTCACTGAGGGCTTGAAAATTCCTTCTCCAGTTCCCCGTACCCTCTTCAGAAAAGATGGGCTTAGTGATTTAATCCTCAAATACAGCCTCTGACTGGTCTCCTACTGAGTTTGTTTGAAACCTGCTAAGCTCTCCTCTTCCACTCTACCTAACGGGAAGAAGGATGGGGGAGGTGGGGCAGGAGTGAACAAGAAAATTTACTATTCCCTATGGAAGAACCCCAGGGGATGAAGCAAGAATGGCTAGCTAGCACACAGGATTTTGTCAGCTTGATAAGTATGCTGGTATTTCTTGGGAGACTGAGCCCTGCTGAACAAGACAATTAATGTTAACCACAGGGTAAGATAAATGTCCTATCCCAGGTAGGCTGAGCACAGTCAGAATTAGAGGCAAAAGGAGAGGTAATGTGATTTCTCTCCACAGTCACTTCTCTTGTTTATCTGCCCAAGTCAAATAATTTTAAGTGGATCAGTGGTTGTCGTGGGCTTTTCCATGGAGGAGAGAAGTGTGAAAATGGACCCATGGAGTAGAAGAGTCAGAATGTCAGTGCCCTGGTAGAATTAGCGCTAGTGTGCAGTGCAACTCCAAAACCGCCTTGCAACAAAATCTAAGGCAGTAAAATCAAGTCTCCAAGGTTCTCATCCAATCTACTGTGATTTTAATTAACCAGTCTGTGTACCAAGGTACTTCTGCAACAAGTCTTCACACAGATGCAAGAGAGCAACATTTTGGTGAACCTATTGTATAAGATTTTACAAAAATCCTTTAAAAATACCTAATTAAAATGCCCTCAATCCTCAAAGAAGTACCTTTCTGACACAGCAAATCAGAAAATAGCTAGATGGCAAGCCTTACAGAATCATCTCTAGTTTATTGAGAGTGGTTTGCCTATTGTCACTACTATATTCCTGGAACTATTAAAAGTATCTATGCTGTAAGTACATAAAGAAAAGTATCCCACATGTGGATTATTAATACAGAATGGGCTTTGCTTCATCTTGTATATTATCTTTAAAAAGCAATTAAAGTACAATTTCAATAGTTTTGAAAGGAAATGTTATGAAGAGCCTATCAATATGGCTTAGCTATGCCTTTTTGAAATAACTGATAAGAAATTACATATATTAAATAGTAAAGAAGAAAGTAGCTATCCATTGGAAAAATGCTTATCTGCCAGGCCCTGAGCTAGGTACTACTTAGTGTTATCTCATGTGATCCTCACAATACTTCTGGGAAGGCAGATTAGTTCTTCCTATCTTCAGGTAAGAAAACCAAGGTTCAGAGAAGTTATAAAACTTGCTAAAGGTCATAGTTACAGGGTTTGAACGAAGTCGCTAAGACCCTGAAGCCTACAAGATAAAAATGTTCCCAATTCCACCCAAAGAAGAAAATCAGTCTGTCTACCCTGCAGCCCATTCCCTTCTGAGCTTTTGCTTCCCATCTCTACTGGGGCTTTCCCATCAGCATGCAGGTATGCTACAGAATTTCCCAGAGTTTAAAAAACCTTGTCATAGAGAAGTAGAAATTACAACCACAAAGTGTTATACACCAAACACCTACTGGAATGGCTACAATGGAAAAGACATACTAGCAAGTGTTGACAAGGATATAGAGCAACTGAAACTCTAACACTACCGGCAGAAGTGTAAACTGGTAAAACCACTTTGGAAATACACACACATGCATACACACACACCATGGCTTTGCAATTTCATTTTGAGGTATATACTCAGCAGAAATATATTCACTAAAATAAGTATACAAGAATGTTCAGAGCAGTACTATTGTAATAGCCCCAAGCTGGAAACAATCCAAAGTCCATCAACAGTAGAGTGGAGAAATATATTATGATATGTTAATAAAGCAATGAGAACAAACTACTGATAAATACAACAGTATAGATAAATCTTATAAATATAATGCTGTGAAAGAAAACTGGCACAAATGAATATATACCAAATGATTCCATTAATATAAAATTTAAACACAGGCAAACTAATGTCTGGAGTTAGAAATCATGATAGTAGTTATCCTCGAGGGTAGGAGAGTAAATGGAAGGGGCACAAGGGAGCTTCTGGTAATGCTGTTTCTTAAGCTGAGTGCTAATTATACAGATACCGAGTTTGTGAAAGTTCGTCAAACCATACACTTACGTGTACTTATCTAGTTATATTTTAAAGTTTATATGAGTTGTAAAAAGCATCTAAGAAAATAGTTGTAA